>NW_019396147.1:385818-506591 GCF_000591075.1 Eurytemora carolleeae
GGAAGAGATCGTGGACGGGGTGGGATGGGTCGAGGAGGAGGCGGAATGGATCATGGTCGGGGTGGAATGGACCGAGGACATGGCGGTATGGATCGAGGACGTGGCGGAATGGATCGAGGACGTGGCGGAATGGATCGTGGACGAGGAGGTCGGGGAAGGGGGTTCGGAGAGTCGAAAGGAATGGGCAGAGGTGGAGTAAATGGATTTGAGGAGCAATCTCGAAAGCGTGCTCGAGAACCCTCTCCTTCCCGCTGGCATCAGGAGTACGATAAACCTTTACCTGCATCTATACTAGAGAAGTGTACTGATTCTAGATGTGATGTTTGTTCTCTACCCCTCAACGGTCCCTCAGTTTCTAGATCTCACTACGATGGGAAAGCTCACGATAAGAAGGTAAAGAAGCTACTTGAGGAGATGTTTCCTGAACCTGGATCCGCTCCCAAGAAGCGTAAAGTAGAAGATGCTGTTGTCAAACAAGAACCGTCGATTGGAGATGGAGTTACAGTTGTAAATATGAAGCTAAATCATTGTGAAGTTTGCAATGTTTCGTGTTCAACTAAGCAGGTTTACGACACCCATTTGAATGGTAAAGGCCACGCATCTAGGCTTAGAGCAAGTAAAATGGATTTGACCGGGTCCAACAAATCCAGGTGTGACATTTGTAACGTCAACGTAGCTATGGATCAGTTTCAAGCGCATCTCAACGGAAAAAATCATAAGAAAAAGGAGAAAAGAATGGCCGAAACTGCGGATCAAAAGTTGACATGTGACGTATGCAGCGTAACTATGACAGATTTGGAAAATTTTAACAAACATATGCAGGGGAAGAGGCATATGGAGAATGTTGGCGAGGCTGCTGGTCATGTTTCAGTATTGAAGAAGCATCGTTGTGAAATTTGTCAGATGGATTTCTCGGATGATACTGCATACACTGTGCACTGTGTTGGAGACGCACACAACCTGATTGTTGAGAAGCTGGGTCAGCCTGAGACTTCGGTCAAAATCATTGACTACAGCAAGATGTAATCTTGTCTGAGGTAGTTTACGGTCTCTATGTTTTTGTAAAAATTATTAAACTCAATACCCAGTAGTTTAGAAATTGTTTAAATAACTGTGAATTGTGAAATTTAGATCAAAACAATTTCTTTTTGAAATTAAACACACTTTTTCTATGAATCGAAAAGTTTCGTGGCTGAATAACAATTGTAAGAACATACATGGTAATTTATCTTAAATAATAGAAAAAGTTAAAGAATGTCGTGAAGCCTATATTAAATTTAAGATTAATTGAAAATAGTTAAAACGAAATTAACAAACATGAGAATTTTCAACTTGTAAAATGAAATGTTAACTAGAGGATCATTGTAAACTAGAGAACCATATTTTGTTCACAGGTTGTTAACTCAAAGATCATATTGCTTCTCCTCGTTAACTGGAGGATCATATAGTTTCTACCTTATATGGAGGATAATATAATTTCTCCTTGTTTACTGGAGGATCATATAGTTTCTCTTTGTTAACTGGAGGATAATATAGTTTCTCCTAGTTAACCGGTAGATCATATAGTTTCTCCTTATTATTTGGAGGATCATAAAGTTTCCCCTTCTTATCTGGGGGATCATATAGTTTCTCCTTCTTATCTGGGGGATCATACAGTTTCTCCTTGTTAACTGGAGGATCATATAGTTTTTCCTTGTAAAATGGAGAATCATATAGTTTCTCCTTGTCAAGTGGAGGATCATATAGATCCTACTTGTTAAAAACGATTTTATGGATTGATAAATTTTAAAATTTGCACTTAAAGTTAATATTGAACTATCAGAAATATCCGAAAATGTTCTAATTTAACTTAATTGTATTATGTCTGCTGGGTTGATGTGTTCTTAGTTTGTTCAACCTTTATCTTTCTCTCTTCCTTATTCTCTATGTTTATCTGTTTCAGAAAATTAACTCGTCCCAGAGACTGAGTAAAAAGAGAATAGCACGCACAAAATTTCTTCTAAAGAAGAAATTTTTGGCGTCAGAAATGCGGGTTGTAATTCTAAATTAGAATGTAAACCATTCTTTAAACTGTATTCAACCCAAAACCCGGAACAATCCAGAGAAATCAAGACTGAACTCAACCCATTCCAAGGTTGGAGTTTAATCTTGATTCCGAACAGCTGGAAAATATATTGAATCCTAATACAGGTTAGTCCTTCATGGATTTAAAAACAGTTGCATCTCATTAATAGGATTCTAGAGAGTGGGATGTAATTAGGGTTTCCAATATCTTCCGAATCAATCATGAAGGCCTTACGTTATGTAAAACCATAAAAAAGTTTTAAAAATAAGGACGGAACCTGTCTTACCTGAATTAGGAAAAACCTAGCCCCTGAGGGTGACATTGACATACTGAAAAAAGTTTATGCGACTATTCAACATAAAAATATTCGAACGTAGTCTTTTTTTTCAGCAATTCACACTTAGATCTGTACACTGTGCAGCATGTAGGGGGTAGAATTATGTAAATGGTTTAATATTCGTTACAGCATCAAGAAAGCTTCTGTATGGCCTTCACGGACCCAAATTGGTTCGGACGAAATTGTAAACCATGGACGTAATATTATCTTGTGTACTGCAGTGTCTGAGAAGTACACAAACCAGGGTATATGTACTGTATATGTACTAATCTCATTGCAGTAAATACGATATACATTATACAACTCACTTCGTGTCGTATCCTAAGCTGAAATCCTTGCAGAAAATGGGATTAAATGCAAAAATATCCTGACACGAGAACAAAATATGTTTATTATGATCTGAAGACACTTTTCAGAATTTATTTGTAATTTTCCTACAAAAAGAAGTTCTGCTAGTTCTTAAAAAATGTGCCTTGGACCTTACGCCCCTCTTTTGAAAAACAACCTCCCTTGATTCTACAGGGTGATTAAAAAATACCAGGATTAGCGTTAATCTACGCAATACTAGAGAAAAAATTATTTGCGTTTCATTCATGTTTTAGATTGAAATTATTGAAACGAAGGGAACCAAATGCAAAAATATTTTTGTAATAAAGTCTTAAGCTACCAAAAATTCCAGAAGAAATTCTGCGGAGAAGCATTTTTCGGAATGTCTTCATTTAAAACTAAATTAGTTTATTTTGGAAATTCTTAGAATTTAGTTTAGTCTATTCTTTTTCATAAAAATCAATTGATAATTAATATGAGAGCTCTGAGCTAACTTTTACAAAATAGTCATTACACATCTTACCAAATCTTACAAAGGTGGCAAAATGAAACTTTCTATTAAACAATTTTGTTTTCAAAAATGTTGTTCATAATATAGAATATGAGGAGTTGAAACATTAGATACATTTTTGTTGATATATTTCGTAGGATTTGTTGCAGATTTGCTTGCACTACGAGTATTGTCTTGTTTCAAAAATCTGTACTTCGCATGTATTTCAAAGTTCTTAAAAAATGTGAAAAACTATATTATTCGGAAAAAATTAGTATGAACCCCCCCCCCCCCCCCCCCACCCCAACTCTGCACTGACTGGTAGATTTTCTTGGTTTTTGTCAATCCTAGTTTCGGCAAACTGTGTTTTAAGTCAGGATATTTTTGCAACAGTTTCCATTTTCCTATTTTATAAAAGCACCATGAACAAATAATACTCTTCATTTGGCTTTGGGAATAGACAGATATGGCGTCACCGTCGCTTTTAGATCTATATTTTTTCTCAAAGTTTGTTGAAGGACGGGCTAGTCCGTGGTAGCTTTTATAAAGTTTTATTGATGTTAACAAGTTTTGTAAAATAAAAACAGATGAAGGTTGAATTCCAAGACAGATCCCGATTCTACTAAATGAAATATTATTTGTTTTTTCGATAATGATGAATGAATTATTTGTGAAAAGTTGGACAATATCTAGGTGCTAAGTACTCGTCTAGTAGAACCGGGCGCTCATTTTGGAAATCATAATATTTTTAGAAAAATCGATCCTAAAAATAAAATAATAATGTTGAAATTTAAATTGACAAATTGCTATTAAAGGTTGGAGAGTATTTGAAAGATGGATTTGGAGGAGAAATTTTTAGAGTCCGTCCAACTCGGAGATATTCAATCCGTCCTACAACTAATCAGCTCAGGTTGGATATACTTAAGAGATTATTTATTTATAAAGTGATTAACAATCTTCTGCATTTATTTATCTCATGTTTCTCCAGGGGTTTGTTTAAATGTTGTTCTTGAGATTAATGATGAGAAGCATACTCCCCTTCTAGCCGCAGTACTGCTAGCTGATGCTAAGGTTTCCTTGTGTATCTCTCAGATCTTACTTCTACACGGAGCAGATCCAAACCTGAAGACTAGAGGTAAACTTCCTCTTCACGAGGCGGCTAGGTTGGGCCGACATGAACTTGTTTCTCTTCTCTTGGAGTCCGGAGCTAAACCTAGACGGAGAGATGTTAATGATAAAACTGCTCTGGAGGTAGGACAGGAGGAGGGTAGAAAGGATATTATTGATCTTCTGCTAGGAAACCAGGCTCATGTTTCTGTCAAGTTTAACAGATATATATTTGAAAATGAGACGGAGGAGAAAGAAAATTCCGAAGAAAGTAAATCTACAGATTTTCTCCGAGAGATAGAAAAGATATTCTCCGCGGATATAACAGGAGCTGGCATCAATTCCGATCAAAATAATATGTCCGGGATAGTAGAGGATATTGCTGAGGTGGCGGAACAACTTGAAGAAATAGGATTCAAAACTCCAAACATTTACTCAGCGAAAACAAGAACTTGTGAAAGACGGTTAGAACATCTGACCAAGGACGGATACCAGGACAAAGTTTCAAAGTTCCTGGAAAGTATGGATCCAAGCAATGATATCGCAGAGGATTCTGTTCCTGAATCAGTATCTGACACCCCGGTTAGAAAAGAGAAATCCTACCTCCGCCAAACCTTGGCTAGTTCAAGAAAACGTAGAATTTTGTTGGAGGCTGAAACTAACACTAAACCTGCCACACCTCTGAAAAAAACTTCCAAGACCATTGAGGCTACCAACACGTTACCTCTCCCTAATCTACCCTTGTCAAGGTGGTTTCATTTTCATATTCAAAAGCTATCTTCTGTACAGTCTATGTGTTTAAAAGAAATTTTACTGCCTATTTTTTGGTAATCTAAAAAAATTTGCCCACCCTCGAATTTTTAAGGACCGAAAAATATTTGTTTAAATTGATACTCAAATTATTTTAATCTTATTTTTTTTTTATTTCCATTAATCTAATCTTGTAAAATTGTAGGTTCTCTACACTAGAATCCTCTAGTTCAGCGTGTACAGGTATAAACTCTCTAGCTATAAGTCTAGCTAACACTAGTTCTCTATCTGTATGCGAGGAGTATATTATCAAGGATTCTAGCACTGGACTTGAACTGGTGGAAAAGCGTCTACCCTCGCTACTAGGATTAGCTATGCAGGTGACAAATTATAAAATATAAATCCAAAATTACAATTTCTTTCAACTCAACTACTCTAAGGATGAAGCGTTGTTAAATCTTCTTGAAGAGGGAGCAGAGGAACCCGTTGATAGATCCAACAACTTCTCTTTAGGTAAACTTTATTAAATGCTTATTTTTTGGAGGGTAAAACATTTTTATGGGGGGATTTATTTTCGACAATTTATTTCTATGTCACTATTCCTAGGCTCCATGTCTGATTACTCCTCAAGCCGGATCAAGCATGAGCTGGAAAGATTTGGAGAACTTCCGACCGGACCAATAACGTCGAATACTAAGCGTGCATATCTACTACGGTTAAAGAAACTCCGGCTTGGTTTGGTTGTGCCTGGAGCATATTTAACGGAGAAGTATCCGAACCCTCTAGCTGAGTCCCTGAAGAACGTCTCCTGTATTACAAAAAACTGGGAGAAGTTGTGGAAACTTGAAAATGAAATGTCGGATAGGTTTGTTTGTGTTGATCCTGAGCTGGCTGAAGGAATTAATTTCCTAACTCGGGAGTCTGTTTGTAAATCCTCGTTTAACTATCTTCTCCTAGATCCTAGAAAAAGTCAAAACCTTCCCTTCAAGGTTTTCAGCTGGGGGGATCAGGATCTCTGGAAAACCTTTATTGATTCTATATTTTATATCGGTAAAGGATCACGTTCCAGACCTTTCCAGCACTTGTATGATGCCTGCAAACGAAACGTTTCCCGGAAGAAAAGTTCCAAGGTTGAACGTATCCTAGAGATTTGGGATGCAGGTTTCGGCGTAGTTTCTCTCCAGGTCTTTAATAACTGTATAGCTGTAGAGGGGTTTACCAGAGAAGCTGCCATGATAGATGCTATAGGATTAGATAACCTGAGTAATGTTAAACCAGGAGATTATTATGGTCCTGCGGTAACCTGGGAGAAGAATAGTCAACAGCAACTAGGAACCTTCCTTCTCTACAGAGCTTTCAAAATATTTCTACAAGAAGGAGAACGACAAATTCGTTCAGTAGATCTGAAAACAAAATAAGTTGTACAAAATATGTTTTTATAATATCTATATATCTTATACACTATGTAAGTATTATGTTATGTGCCACAATGCCAACTAAGATCTAATCAATTCATGAATTATTTGTCAAAAATCACAAATATGATTTATATTTATTAGGTAAACACTTTATTATAATATTTTATATAGTAGCTATGTTTTTATTTGACTTCCTTTTATTTTAAGGGTTATCTATTAAGTTCCATAATCTCATCAACTCATAATACTCATTTTGTTGACAGAAAACATAGCATACATTTTGTATGTCAATTGTTGATTTAAATCTATGTTTAATTACAATTCTTTAAAAAGTCTTCTATTAAAATTTAGTTTTCTGTCTGATTTGGTCCAAAAGCAAACTGTTGACAGGAACCATGAATGTAAGAACACCACTTATTAAAATCCGTACAGTCGTCTCTGAAGTCTTATCCTTAAATCCTGTATGACCTCTTTTTCACATAAGTTAATGAAAAAGTAAATGACACATCTATTAATTTCCTTATATTCAAAAAATATTTTTTATAGTTTTTTTTTCAGAAGAAAAATGTCAGCTCTATTTAATTTTCAGAGTCTTCTTACAGTTATTATTCTGCTGATCTGTACATGTGCATATGTCAGATCTTTTTGGCCGAGTATTCTGGACAGGTAAGCGTGGTATATTTGTATAAATGGGGGGAGGGCAGTTTTGGACACAGTGCTTTCATTTCTTTTTTATATACCCGAGATTTTGATTTATTGGGAGATCTAAAAAGAGACCGAACCAATATTGGTATATCTTGTATTTCTATCAGAATTTTATGAAAGCGAACCCGGGGTTTCATTTCAGTATGCTGATTGTTCATTTAAAAAAATGACTTGACAAAAATAACGGATGGCACTAAAAATAGAAGGATATTTAAAAAGTCTCCAAGCAAGTCGGGGGAAATTATTTTCAATAAAATATTTACCCTGAGACTAGTATGAGATGATAATTTAACCCTATTTTAGACAGAAAACTGGTCCTCTGGGAACCTTCTGGAAACTAGCTCGGATTGGAGAAAGGTTGAGTCCGTGGGTTGCTCTCTCCTGTGTGTTCATGGCTGTGCATACACTTTTTATATCAGAGCTTTGAGTTCTCCTGTACGCGGACCTTGAATTTCTCAGAATTGTGATATATGTAAATTATAGATTTAAAGAATTATTATTTTGAAAACGAAATTTTTTTTACGGTTTTTGCAAAGCAAGAAAGCAAAAAGGCTTGTTATACATATTTTTAATGGTTTTAATAAACTTTTTTTGTTCGTTGATTGCATTTGTACAACTTTTTATTAAATTGCGTGGTCTAAAAGGGTTGTAAATATAAGTTTATTTGACCCTAAAAAGACGAAGAGAGCCAAAAATCAGTGGACTTGCAATTGTAAACACTAACACTCCGGGCGTTTACGGTGACAAGGATTTTGTCACCATGGATTCACAACGATAACCTTCAAACCTTCAGTAAAAGAAATAATCTCAGTAATTTTTTGCTCGTTGGTTCCGATATAAATCCGCAAGAAGAAATTTCCATTAATAATGATATTAGGTTTGAAAGGTACCACTGAGCTTTAAAAGGTTACTGAAATAACGGTTGACCGCCACAATTTTTGTTTTATTTTAACTCTATTGAAACAGGTTAACCGACATACAATACTTAAAAAACCTTTCAGATATAATGAGTGGATATCCAAGCCTTCAAAATATGCCCCCGGCCACATCAGGACCCACCTTATGCGAGGTTGACGGAAATTTCAGGAATAAGATTTAATTCAACGAGTATGAAGACTTTTCTCGGCTCTAAGTTCTTAATTATAAAAGTGGAAAAAATATGTTGACCGCTTAAAGGGATTGTAATCATAATTTCAAGTGACCTTACATGCAAGGATGGCAATGCCCGGTACCCTTGAAACCTTAATCTGATCAACAATGTGGAAGATGTTAGATGTTGTTGTTTTTCTAGTGCTAAAAATGTTATATTCCAATAATTCTATGTTTTTCTGCATTAGAAATTGGACAATTCACTTTTGTAGAGAAACCAAAATTGAAAATAATTAGTTTTCAAAATATAAATATTTATATAATATTTCATACTTGATTAGACAGAGCTTTTAAGAGTACCGTTGTGAATTGGGCATCACCATCATTGTATAGAGGGTCACTTAAGAATACGCTTACAGTCCCTTTAAGATTTTACAAATATTGCCTCAATGGATCGAACTCATGGAACTATTCTAATTCTGAAACCACAGCTCATTTAAATGTTAATAGTATAGATTTGATTACTAATAAACAAATTAAAAAATGCATTATCCTGCCCATAAAACCATTTTTTTCAACAAAGGTTAAATGGTGTACTCAGCAGTGTAAATTTGAAATTTTCTTTCAATTATTATAAGCTCATCTTAGCTATATAGATTTATAGCTTACTTATCGATTATTAATGTATTTAAAAATAAAAAATGTTAGAATGTATTGAAGTTTAAAAATGGTTTGATTATTATTTAGTTTTTTTTTATGGGATTATTATTGTTATTAATTGTTATCCTGAAGTGAGTATTTGCACCCTATCCTGGAGAAACTGGTAGAATCCTATCCCCTACTCCAGGTGGATACGGAGTCAATCCGTCCCTCATACAGCAAGTAAGATGAAATCATCAGAATTGTTTAGTTTTAATAATTTTTTCTCAAACATTTTCTCCTCGGAAAGAATGAGTCACCATAATATTTTGTCTACATAAATAATTGGTATTTGTAAACCAAATTGAATTCTCTATACCTACACTTACAGTCGTCATCGTATGTATCAATACAATGAAGACGACTTTTTAATTAAATTTTGATTTCTATCAAGCTGTAGAACAGCAGAAAGACTTAAACAAAGAGAAGTTGTCAATTAACAGCTTCTCTTTGATTAACTTGAAAAATGCTTGTTAGTGATTAAAGAATTTTCAATAAAAAGTCGTCTTCATTGTATTGATATCATTGCCGACCAAAACAGAAGAGTGTGCCTCATCACCTCCAAGGTGCAGATACACGGCGCGCTCGTCACAAACGCCTGACATCACTTTTGAATCCTCTTGAGTCCTGATTTTAATTGATAGAATAAAAAACAGACTTTTAGATGAATATAGAATATTTTAGAGAAACCATTAAATCTGCTTTCCTACCGAAGCAGGAGACCGGAGGAGTAGCTCTAGTATCTCTATGGAGAGAAGAGGGTATATGTGGACTCCTGGACTCTCTGACAAAGAGCTCTAACTCCCAGATCTCCTGGTTTGCTGGAGTACTACTGGCCGTCTGGAGATTACCGTCCAGTCTTCAAACCTTTCTATATCCTCACCTTAGACTCTCAGCTGATGTAAGTAACAATTATATTTGTGGTAAAATATTCATAAAATAAGAATATGTAAATTGTGAAAGATGTGATATATGAAATGATAAGTGGAAAATATATATTTCCGTTAATTTGAATAAGTTTGTGCTAGGATTATTCAGTGTTACCCACAAAGGATAAGACTTCAGAGACGACTACGGATTTTTTTCTGTCTGTTTCCTTTTATTCACGATATTTTGCAACTGTAAACAGCTTTCTCTCTTTGCCAAATTATTAAATAAGCCATTAAAAAACTATATTCAAAGCAGAAGACTAAAGTTTAATTAATCCTTGGGATCATCATATTGTACGAGTTTTAAGTTGTCTTTCCAGTCTTATCCTTTGTGAATAACCCTGTATATTTGACACTAGGAGATGTTGTCAACCTTCTGTTTAACCCGGGATTGGTTTGAGTCTCCTGTCAGATGTATAGCTTGGCATCCACATACTAGGAAACAAACCCTGAATTCAGATTCACATTCAACATTTTATTTCCGTCACGCATGTTTTTTGTATATACTACTTTTTAGGTTAAAAAATCAGTAGCAATTTTTTCTTTAATTTCAAGGAAAAAAGTTTTTTTGTGTTCGTCACCTAATATTATTTAAAGTTCACATTTTAGTCTACTCTTCATACTAAAGAGGAAAGAACCGACGGGAATGAAAGTGACCTTTAGATTTTTTCAACTTTTTCTAATTTTGTTAATTTTTTTCGGGATTTTAAAAAAGTAAAAAAAATTGAACATATGAAATATTTATGTTGCTAATTAATTTTAATGGGAGCTGGCTCATGGGCATGCAATCCGAAGTTTGGTGTTCTTTTACGAACTGTTCTTTTTACAGGATTGATTCCTGGTTACCTTTACGTTAAGTAAAAGGTTTTATATATATATAAATTAAAGGGTTTGTTAGGAAACTAGCAGTTGTATCTCGTGATGATTGTGTGAGGATAGGAGGAAACGGAGCCAACACTAAACCTATTCTTCGACACACAGGAATCCGTTTTTTCCTGAATACATTTCTTTGTAATATCATATTTTTATATATTTAATGTACGTGGGCGCCTTTCTATGATTTAAATAAGAAAAACGGATATTGATTCAGGACAGCGTGGGATATCTTGTTTATCCTGGAAACCTTGTGGTTCAGCTGAACTAGCAGTTGGTTGTAGAGTTGGTATCATGCTTTGGACACTAGATCCTGCCAGTGTAGTTTCCCGTCCTAGTACCAGTTGTGTCCGTCCTCTAACTAGACCAGGACATGCTCCGGTCACATCTCTGTCTTGGCATCCTAGCGGTAAATTACTAGCGTCTGGATCTCCGGCTGATCCAGCCATGCTTATATGGAGTGTAGCGAGTGAGCAGTGTGCTGCTGTGAGACGGGTGAGTGGAGGTGGTGTAAGCCTGCTCAGCTGGTCACACAACGGACTTAAACTGTTTGCCGCAACTCCGGGGAAAACATTCCGAGTGTGGAACACTAAATCTTGGGAACCTGATCGTTGGACTGTTCCCGGAGCAGAGGTATGGACACAATTTAAAAAAATAACTTTAATGAGCAACTATTGAAAAAATTGAAAAAGTTTTATGCTTTTAAGAATGAACTCGGTTTTTCTTAATAAATTTTNAAATATTTTATTAATCTTCAAAATATTTAAGGCACGAGTGAGTTGTGTCGCCTGGTCTCCGGACTGCAACCATCTTGTGTTTGCTACGGACGATGAACCTATTCTCTACTCTGTATCCTTTATCTCGGAGTTAGACTCCGCAGTTCCAGTTCTAGATCTCTCCGAGGTTCTTGTAGACTCCGAGGATGAAGTAATAGGAGGAGGTTTAGTTCAGAATATAGTTTGGGAACCTGCCGGAAACCGTCTTGCTCTTATATTCCGCTCAACATCCCTAGTAGCTATTTTCTCTTCCCGGAGTGGAAGAACGCTATCTTTAACTCCTTGTAGTTGGATCCGAGGGGAGGGAACAGAGTTCCCGACTTGTGTAGAGTTTGAGTCTGATTTCAAGGATGGAGGAGGAGTAATTTCTATTGGTTGGTCATCAGGACGCATACAGCATTGTCCTCTTCTATACTCTCCTGAAGGTGTTCAAGCAACCAAGGTGGAAATATTAAAAGCTCCGGAACTATTCACAGTTTAGATTGTTCTAGCCACAGTGAACAGACATTAGATATGTTTAAGTTTACCACTGCCCAGGGTTACACAGAAAATTGGAATATTCAGTAAAAAATTAATGAAATTGTTCCAAAAACAAGAATATTTATTTACATTTATTGTGATCTCATGATATATTTTATTTTGTTAACTAATGGTTAATAAATTAGACGAGATAATTATCACATGTTAATGGCACAGGTTCAACTTTATGTTTCATGGTTAATATCTTCCAGGAGAGTCTTCTCTTTCCCTTCTGTATCTGAAATATTAATATTATTTATTAAAATATCTATTTTCTATGTTTTATGTGATGTTGATAGGAAGGATAATTAAATTGCAAGAAGCTCTAATTTAGAGAAAAAATGGTTCATACAGATTGCTTCATATACAATTAAACGAGTAACTGAAAGGTCGAAAGAACCCTAATGGACGATTGCAAGAAATACTTTGTTCTTTCAGATGGCTACTGATAAAGTATCAGTGCTCTTAGTTGTTACATTTTCAACATTTCAACATTCCTAAAATATTATCAATGCAAAGATTAAATCAAAGCACATTTTAAAATTAAAATTGTGAATGCAATCGAGATAATAAAACTCAATTTGCATAAGTGTGAATTGTGTAAATCCGCGAATGGTTTACATAAAATCCACCAAGTGATTAATTCTTGCAGAGAAATTTTCTAGTTTTCAAACAAAGATAATGACAATTCACAGTGACTGTTGATTTTGATGACTGAGTCAAATTTGAGTCAGAACGATTATTATTCTGATACTTGGGATTTAAGAACAGGTACCTGGAGGGTTGAGATTTCTCCGCTCTTTCTACACGTTCAAGATCAGTGTCAAGATCATTTTCTCGATCCGTTCTCTGACCATAGTCTGACTCCAGGTACAGTCGCGGATAATCCCTGAAATACAAATTTATATCAGATAAATTATGTCTTGGGTTCACTGCAATCTCTGTTTTGTATCTCCGGAGGAGGACCGTCGGGTCAGATTGAACTTCTCAAGCTGTGGAAAAATTGTGTGCATGAAGTGTCTTCCTAAGCTCAAGAACCGTGAATGTAAAGCCTGCAAGAACAAGTGCAGAAGCCTGGAGCTAAATTCAAACACGCCAAAGGAAAACCTTCAAGAATTTATAAAAAAAATCAAGAATAAATAAGAAAAAACGTTTTTCGAAATCTTAAAACAATTTAAAAATTCAGTCCATTTATTTTTGCCATTACTGAGGTCCACACATTCAAACCCAATCCCCGGCCTTTGAATGAATAATATATTTTTAAAAATTCTGAGTTTTTACAGGAAGTTACAGAGCTGTTCTCTGATCCAATGAAAAATCTAAAGGTTATTTTCAAGTCAATGAGTTTCCAGGAAAAAAATAAATTAGGTAATAAACCAATCAATATAAAATCAATATACATGAGCATAACTAGTTAAAAAGATGTGCATGACCGATTCATAACGGTATCTTTTAACTCTACTGATCAATTATGCGGAAGATATCGTCGATTGTCTAGCTTAACTTTCACCCTAACAATCCTCTCCATGGTATCTACAAAATAAATCCGTTAGTTACTTAAATAGAGGACATTATTATCAAATCTTGATCAGACAAAGCTTTTAATGGTACCGTTGTGAATCTGAACTGCCACTCTACAAGTGCTAAAACAAAATTTTGCATAATGATTCGAATTAAATCATACTTTTAGAGAATACTATATATTTAAAACATGTCAGACTTCCCAGATTTTTGTAAAGCCTCTAGAAAGTTTTTAAAAAAACTTTGAACGTTTAAATTTTTTTTTTCATTATTGAAAAATTAAGCACAGCAAATGTATTTAAAAAGCGTTTTAATAAATATGAAAGCTATAGATACATGAACCGTCTGTCCAATGTTTTGATAAATATGCAAGCTAGGATACATGAACCGTCTCCAATGTTTTGATAAATATACAAGCTAGGATACATGAACCGTCTGTTTAATAAATATGCAAGCTAGGATACATGAACCGTCTGTCCAATGTTTTGATAAATATACAAGCTAGGATACATGAACCGTCTGTTTAATAAATATACAAGCTAGGATACATGAATCGTCTGTTTGATAAATATGCAAGCTAGGATACATGAACCGTCTGTCCAATGTTTAAATAAATATGCAAGCTAGGATACATGAACCGTCTGTTTAATAAATATACAAGCTAGGATACATGAACCGTCTGTTTAATAAATATACAAGCTAGGATACATGAACCGTCTGTTTAATAAATATGCAAGCTAGGATACATGAACCGTCTGTTTTGATAAATATACAAGCTAGGATACATGAACCGTCTGTTTGATAAATATGCAAGCTAGGATACATGAACCGTCTGTTTAATAAATATACAAGCTAGGATACATGAACCGTCTGTCCAATGTTTTGATAAATACACAAGCTAGGATACATGAACCGTCTGTCCAATGTTTTAATAAATATGCAAGTTAGGATACATGAACCGTCTGTCCAATGTTTTAATAAATATGCAAGCTAGGATACATGAACCGTCTGTTTAATAAATATGCAAGCTAGGATACATGAACCGCCTGTCCAATGAGTTAAAGAGATATAAATCTGAACTGAAGAAACTGGAAGCCTTGAATGAGAAGAAGACAGCTGAGTTGAGTGCTGCTCAAGATAAAGAGATAAAGCTGGATAGAGCGGAGCTAGCTCTGAAGGAGCGTTTAAACTTAATGACTAAATCAGGGAGCAGTAAGGTAATGAATGATAACTGAATGCGAGTTGGTTAGAAGTAATTATCCGTTCCGCGACTCCATGACTGGAAAATATAACCGGAGTCAATCATTTTTTTATCATCTATATCTTAGACTAAATAGATTACGGATAGAAAACCTTTTTCCAAATAATAAGTGTATCAACTTGACTTTGTTTACAGAATTTATAAAACGTAAGTTGGCAGCAATGTTAGTTGAAGAAACCAGGCCGAATCTCAATATATATGTGGTTCATACACATTTTACTGTGAAGCTGTGATCGATATGTATGTGTGTATGCTTGTATGTTACACTTATGATCGTCCTTGATAGGGCCCGACAGTTCGTTCTTAAAATTTCACATAAGTTTTAGTCCGATCTTGCAACAGAGGAAGTCGATAAATTTTACCAGCTTATGTGAGGGACACTTAGATTAATATGCTTGTATGTTTAATATATGTCTAATTGTGATGCGGAAAGGAAAACCAGTTTCTGAATTTAAAAAAGAACATTTTGTCAGGGTTCAGTTTGTGGGAGCTCTAATGATGATGATAAATCTCGGTATCAGAGAATGGATATTCGTCCTCCATCAGAATCTGGATTCTCAAACATTCTTAACTGTTCAACAGGAAACCCAAGCCTTTTTATACCAACCAAACACTGGTTTGGGAAACAGAAGTAAAGTAGAAACTATATTTCAAGAAATAGTTTTCCCTAGATCGTTTAAGGATGGGTTGAGAATTCAGGGAGTAATGGAAGCAAACCTTCTCATGTTAGACAACTGTTTAATCCTTCTAGTCCTTCGAATACAAACGGGGCAAGCAGGTCAGAATATAAGTTCTATAAATCTTGATAAAATAGACACTTAGCCCAGTTTAATAAAATTATAAGCTGTGTATTCCTTATCTACAGATGCACAGAAACCAATCGCCAAAATTTTCTAATCCCTATAACTTTGCAACCTTATAAAGTGTTATTTTAAAATGAATATTTGATTTAACAGAATTTATAGATTAGAATATTAAAGGTTATAGACTACGACATCAGGCTGAAAAGGTATAAAGATTATAAAATCAGTTTCTTTAACCTTCATAAAAAGTCGTTGTAAATACGGTCGCCATTTTGAGCCGACTATTTGTGAAATAAACACATTGTTGAAAATCATAATTGAGACTAAAGAAAATAAACGTGTTATTTAAACAAAACCTAATCTATCCTAATCATGATTTTATACTTAGTCAATATAAAATAAAGCATCAAATTGTCCATTTTGACATAAGTACAATAAAGGCTTTATAATTTATCCTGATATTTGTAGGTTTCTTGTTTTAAAGACTCCCCATGGCTGGCACAATAACAAGATAGGACGGTATGAACCTGACCAAGATGGAGACGATACAATCAATAGTTTCATGCAGTCCTTGACACAACCTGGAGATATTACAAAGAACTAACCTATGCTAACCTTTGTATAAACACTAAACAGTGACAACACGTAAGTATTCTTATAAACATGTTTTGAATAAAAGTGTATGCTGGGTGTCCCAAAAAAACTGTGCAGTAGGGGGTATTAGTTACTGAGGAAACAATTTTCGTTAAATTTTTACCATTTTGTCATTATAAAGCTCAATACTTCAGTTATTTCATGATGTATTTTTTTCCTTTTAGCCCATACACTTTTTTTTTGTTACAACCAATTTTTGAGCGCAAGTCTAAAATCAATTCCCCGGAATTTTCAAATTTTTGATTTTTCACGTCTCATTTTCATTCGTTCACGGTTTCTTTTTTATCTAAAGTTTCGGATCTGAGATCATTACTATTGGAGCCAAAGCAATCTAAAAATAAGAATTAAAGCATTAAAAAAGCTATAGATACCTTCGTACGAACCTTGCCCAAACCACAAAATTTTTGAAATCAGCTGGTACAATCCACAGCTCGCTTTTCAACAAAAAAATGTTCTAACCCACCTGGGCACAAAAATTAATTTTGTTTGTGAATCTGATATTACGAAAAAAAATATTCTTAAAAAATCATCAATTTAGTTGAGAATATTTTTACTTTCTAAATGACTAGCTGACGGGCCCGGCGTTGGCCGTGGAAAATATTTTTTTTAAAGTTTGATGAAAATTTGTTTATATTTTTTTAGCATATAACACGACCAACCATGAGTGTCCAATAAAATTTCAGCCCAATCGGTCCAGCCGTTTGGCCGGCTATACGCAACATATATATGTATGTTGTAAGTTATTTGATTTGTAATGGGTCATTTATAGGAGGTCAACTTATATAAATAGCACACAAACATCGTCATGGGTATCCACATGGCGAATCCATTCTTACTATTTTTATGTCACTAACATAAATGTCGACGGCACTATGGACCTTTTTGACCTACAAGTGGTCATTTTAGATACCCATGACGATGTTTGTGTGGCATTTATATAATTTGACCTCCCAAAATGACCCCTTAAAGATCAAATCTTTTTATGCGTAAACAGTCCTTTAAAAGGCCCCCTAAAAAATTTCAATATTTTTGGCCAAATTTCTTAAACCTATCATAAAAATGGACCACTAACAAATTCAGGCATAAAATCATTTAAAAAGTAAAAATATTCTTAATTAAATTTATGATTTTTTAAAAAGTTTTTTTCAGATTCCCAAAACCGTTTTATTTTTGTGCCCAGGTGGGTTAGATAAAAAAATTTTGTTGAAAAAGCAAGCTGTGGATATATTGTATCAGCTGATTTCAAAAAGAAAAAAAGAAGAAAAATTATTCTTCTGGTCTGGGCAAGGTTCGTACGAAGGTACCCATAGCTTTCTTTTCGTTTTTTGGTGTTGCTTATTTTATTTTAAAAATGCTCTAGCTCCAAAAGTAATGACCGCAGATCCGAAACTTCAGTTAAAAAAACCTTAAAATTTGAAGTTTTTTTTTGAAAATCGTTTAATTTTTTCATACTTTATGAACGAATGAAAATGAGACGTGAAAATCAAAAATTTGAAAAATCTGGGAAATCGCTTTAAAGAATTGGATGTAACAAAAAAAATTTAGTGTACGGCCATCAAGAAAAAAATTACATCATGAAATTAACTGAAATATAGAGCTTTCTAATAACACCTTGATTGTCAAAATTGAAGAAAAATTGGTTCCTCAGTAACTAATACCCTACTGCACAGTTTGTTTTGGGACACCCTGTATAAGTGTTGAATAAATAAATGAATGGATGAATATAGTATTTAATAAATAAATGAAAGGGTGAAAAGATAAATGTTAGGATAATTATTGTTAAATAAATAAATGAATAGATGAATGGATGTTCAATAAATAGGTGAAAGGATGAGTACAGTGTTGAATGGATGAATATTAATGAATAAATTTATGAAGAGATAAATAGATGTTCAATAGATAAATTAATGTCTGCAAGATTGAATGTTAATACTATGTATACTGTAGGGACTGAGTTCTAATAAACTACTGTGGAGTATTGGAAAGAGGAGAATAGTAAGAAAGAAAGTTATTAATGTTGATCGATGATATTAATCTTTTTAATACAAAATTCTGCAGTTTCATTTTTCCTATTTTTATAAAATGAATTAAGAATTATCCTTAATGTGTTTCATATAATATTGTTTATCAGTTTCATTTTATTTTATTTTTAATAGTTTTAGATAAATTGTTTTGAACAGATTTTTAAATTATGTAGATATTGCTTCTTAGTATGCTATGTTTTGAAAGTAATATTGCTATGTAATCAAATAATAATGTCTCGTATTATGTTGTTCGACTGGTAGAAATATCAATAAATAATTTATATTAAGGAAATTATTTATGTAAAGGAAATTTTGACAAACAAAAAGTTAGTTCTAACTTTTTTTATTAAAATGTATGAAAATGCATTTTTAAAAAATTCCTGTATCTGTCACTGATCATGTATTGATTGGTTTCTGATCATACAGAAATAATTAGATTAGTTCTTGTTAGCAGAATAATTTGGAAACCTAACAATTTTATTTTAAAGATATCATGAGTCTTTGCCACAAACTCTTATTTTCTAATCCCTATATCTTTGCAAGTTTGAAATATCAAAGGTATACTTCATCAGGTTGCAATGATATAGGGATTAGAAAATTTGATTTTTTGGCAAAGACTCAAGTTCTTTGAGTATTAAAACCGAAAATATTGTATTAATAACCAACCTGCTGGAAGTATCACTGACATCATCATCCTCCGGAAACTTGTCTTGGTCAACCCACTTCTCCGTAGACTTGTTTGCTCCGAGATCAGGGATAGTAAAGTTCTTCTGCCAGTGATGGGTCCAATACAGCTCACCCTGTATGTATTTAATGTAAATTGTATGTTTATAAAAACATCCTCAAACTTGGAAATTGGAATCCTTTGAAAAAAATTATTGAACTAATTTTAAAACGAATTGAATTAATTCTCCAGTTTTTAACGGTATAAAGGAATTGAATCTTTGCCACAAACTCTGATTTTCTAATCACTATATCTTTAGAACCAAATGTTACAGACCTTAGATATTTCAAACTATGAATTCTGTTAGATCAAATAATCAGAGTTTGAAATATCAAAGGTTTACAACATCCGGTTCTAAAGATATTGAGGTTTAAATATTTAATTTTGTTCCAAAGACTCAATTCCTTTCTTCAAAAAAAATATTGATTTCAGATAGATATGACCGTACAACTTTGCAACATTATAACCCTCCCATTTTTTATCTTTCTTTGTTCAAATAATTTTTTTGATTTAGTTTTTAATGTTGAACAACTTCAATTATATACCTGAATTATCCAATCATCTATTTTGCCACATCAAAGAAAAGATTTCCAAGCAAAAGTTTTATATTTTAAATTGGTAATATACATTTTTAATTATTGTATTGGCGAAATCTTATCAATAAACTATTGGCTTTTACAATAATATAATAAGCCCGAGACTGAATTTAAAGAATTTAAACCGCGTCACTGAAATTGAGCGCCGGCTTAAATCATGAAACATTTATAATAATTTCAAGTGAAACCAACCATGTTTGAGCCGCGTCTCAAATTTGAGGCGCAGCTCAAATTTTTTAATTCGGCCTCAGGCCAAAAAATTTGATTTGCTAGCAGATACAATAAAAAGCAAGCCACACACAAATATTATTATAAATATAAGGTTTAATGAAACCTACCGTAGCAGGTTGCCTGAACCTCCTGAAGTTTGTATCCTGGCAGATACACATACAGTAGATCAAGGTTATGAACAGGGTGATAAATCCAAACACAAGAATCACGATCCCAATATTCCTAAACAACAGAACTTTAAAAAAAAATTAATAATAGATTAACTTAAAAAACTAATACTAAAAGTATATAGTAACTAGGACTAAGTCCTAGAATGGTCCGGATTGGATTAAACAACACATCACAATCGACACTTATAATCGGCATCTCCTTGGCTTATCATGGCTCACAGCTGTCTCATCAAAAATCCAGTTATAAATCTCCCTTTTCTCCGGAAAACCTTTAAAAATCGTTTTTCATAATCTCTATAAATTCTTTCCTAAAATTATTATCCTTGGGTGTACGTGTCTCATACTTCATATGGACAAATAATCTGCGAAAAATCAAAATTTGAATATTAAAAAAGTAGTTAAATTTCTGTCAAAATTAAACGTGAAATGAGCCAGTTTTTATCATTACCCAGAAACGAAAGGAACTGAGTTTTGCCACAAATTATGAATTTACAATCGCCATATCTTTTCAACCTGATTGTGTAAACCTTTAATATTTCAAACTATCATTATTTGATCTAAAATGATTCATAGTTTGAAATATCCAAGGTTTCCGACATTCAAATGCAAAGATATAAGGATAAGAAAATCAGAGTCTGTGACAAAAACTCAACTCCTTTACGATTTTTTTAAAAAGCTTCATGACTGGTTGAAGCATATCAACCTATACAATTTGGATTAGTTATAATTGTTTTAAAAAATTCAAAAAATTGCCTTGGTTAAAATTCCCTCCCTCCCCTATATTTACCAGATGACCGGAGGCTCTGTAAGCTGCAGGACTATGATGAAACCAATACAGATGAGAATAAGAGCAAGGTTTGTTAGGATCATAAGACAGCAAACTCCCTAGAAATTACTTTTTAAAACTCATCCATAGTTATTCATATTAGATATCAAATGAAATGTGACGATTAAAAAAATGTACATGAATAATTCATGTTTCCTTAATTTACATTGTTTTGTTCAATCATAAAATCAAAAAAGTTTTTCAGACGCAAAGTGTTTCTATAATACTGGGTGGTTCAACGGGATTGAAAAATGTCTATAGTTGAGTATAGCTTTATATTTCCATAGCTGAACTTTGGCCTTTACGGACCAGCTTATGTGTCTGCACATCGAGTTAATCCAGAAATAGTAGCCGACCTGATCTAGACTTTAAGATACTCCCATTGTATCCGGATTATATCAAAATTAAAAATTTTTCGGGTTTGAAAAATCTATACAATAGCTTTTAGAGTAATAAACAATAATGCAGCATTTAGCCTTAACTTTAACTGATACCCAAATGGGCATGGAGTGAATTAAAGAACTATAAAAGAATTGAGTTTTTGCCACAAACTAAAATTTTCTTATTTCATTATCTTTGCAACCTGTTGGTGTAAATCTTTGAAATTTTAAACCTAACAGAATTCATAGTTTAAAATTTCAAAGGTACTTGACATTGGGTTGCATATATATAGGAATTACCATACAGAGTTTGCGGTAAGAAGTTGATTCCTTAGGTTAACATTTTTAAGAGCCAATCATCATTTGTTTTAAAATATGGAGCCTAACATCAAAACAATAATAATCCATCATACTCTATCCAGTACTAATCATACCTTAGTGTCTGGGCAGAAGGGGTTCGGAGCTGACATAGTTTCTACAGCTAATCCTGCCTTCATTGTATTCTTGGATTTATGAGTACTTGCTCCACTCAATCCAGTCCTTCCAGTTCCACTGCTTTTCAAACTTTTTCCACTATACAAAAGTATATATGATTCTACTAAAGTTACTCTCCATTTACAGAGATTATACACTTAATCTAAAGTTACTCTCCATTTAATTATACACTTAATCTGAAGTTACTCTCCATTTACAGAGATTATACACTTAATCTAAAGTTACTCTCCATTTACATTATTCGATGAAACAAAATTCATAGTTTAAAATAGTAAAGATTTACATCATCATGGGTTAAAAGGATTTAGGGATTAGAATATTAACTTTGAGGCAAGTGCTTAGTATGGATTATACCTGAGAGCTGTATTTGGTCTGTATCCTACTCCTATGGTTGAGGCGGGTCTAGAGGCTGAACCTTGATATCCTTGGTTCTCTACTCCTGTTGGTTCTCCGTTCCTGTTGTAAACAACTACTCCGGGAGGACGAGCACCCCAGGACCGGGATCTGGTAACCTTGCTAACCTAAATCAAAAAATGCAATTCAAAAAATAATATTGCTTTTTCATCAGTTTTATATATACATATTTATGTTTTTAAAACATGGGAGCAATATTGAAAAAAAACATTCATCGTTTTACCTTCAATTCGGGGATGTATTGCAATGCAAATGCAATATATTTCATATTAAATTTCACTGATTATTATTTGTAACTTTTGATGATGCAAATATGGGAAAATACATAATGAGTAGATCTAGATAGCAACATCTTGTTAATCATGTATGTTCTAACAGTTTTTAGTAATGCAAATGTAATATTGTTAAATATATTAATGAATCCGCCATTTCTCTCATTCAATGATCTAATTTATTATTAAAATCAATATTTTTCATCTAAGAAGTAAGAATAGGAAATAAGAAAAAAGAATTGAGTCTTTGCCACAAACTCAAATTTTCGGATCCCTATCTTTCCCAGGTGACATTGGGGTGCAAAAAAAGAGGGATAAAAAAATCAGTTTGTGGCAAAGACTAAATTTATTTAGCCATGGTAGCGTTCTTTATAGGAAGCGTTTTTTTTGATATGTTAATTTTAGCATTGGAGATTCTTTAAATATACCTGTCCCTGTTGTGCTGCAGTCCTACTATGCCTAGATGGAGACCTGTACGCCTCAGATCTTGGTAAAGTTGAACTGCGCGAGGGTCCAGGGCGTCGAGACGCACGTTCTCCACCCTGTCGGATAACAGGAGATTCTGCATAATGCGCTGAGTATCCTTGGTTAAGAGTGCGCTGGGATTCAGCGCGCCGAGCAGGTCGGGAAGGTCTGCCATCATCTCCATCCAGGTAGCTACGGGCCATCTTCCTGCAGAAACATTTTATAAATAAATCCTTTACTTGTATCTTCATGTTTAGTTTTACTACATATGTTATTCGTGCAAAGTCTATATAAAATATATCATTGATTTCCTATTTTTATGGTAAAGTCCCATAAACGTAAACACATGTAATGATGTAAGTATACAAATATTTTTCTTTCAGGTAGTTTAGTAATCAAGTAGACAATGCTAAAAAGTATAATTATTTAATTAATTCAAACAATAAAATTTTTCTTTTATGTACATTTAGTACAGCAAAGAGTTTGAGTTGACCATTTCTAGGTTCAATATTCTTTGTTCGGAAAATTTCGTTAACTTCCGCCTATCTTTAGAACATGAAATAAGTTTATATGAGATCACTGCATGTATATCACTCTGTACACTGTATCTAGGTATAAACATTACCTTGATTGTTTATATCTCTGCTATCATGGTTTTTAAAGAGAAGACTGTGTATAGACCAGAACCAGGTGTGTTTACAGTGTATGCAGACCTAAGCAACAGTTTGGGCACAAACCAGATTCCCAATGTCATGAGTCACGTGATACAACTATCCTGCCTTAGATTAGAACCTTTACTATTATACCTCATTCGGATGTTTTATAGCTTATCTAAACTTTTGAAGAATCGGAGAGACTTAGAACATTATAATACACCGACACCAGACACGATATGAGTCCAGTGTATATGTGTTTTATGTTCCTTTGTAATATTTATATTTCATAGGGAACAGATTGAAAAATAAACATATATAAGTATAATTTGTAAATTCTTAACAGATAATTATAAATGCCTTAGTGTAAAATACGATTATTTTTATGTTGTGTAAATTGTAAATTGTAAATGCCTGAGTATCATCAATATTTATTTTTGAGTCGGCAAAAATAATTTGTAAATTGTAAATTGTAAATGCATTTTGCATATGTATCACCCATGATTTTTTAAGCCGAAAAAAATAATTTGTAAATTGTAAATTGTAAATGCATTTTGCATATGTATCACCCATGATTTTTTAAGCAGTCGGCAAAAATAATTTGTAAATTGTAAATTGTAAATGCATTTTGCATATGTATCACCCATGATTTTTTAAGCCGAAAAAAATAATTTGTAAATTGTAAATTGTAAATGCATTTTGCATATGTATCACCCATGATTTTTTAAGCGGAAAAAATAATTTGTAAATTGTAAATTGTAAATGCATATTGCATATGTTTGACCCATGATTTTTTTTAAGTTGAGAAAAATAATTTGTAAATTATAAATTGTAAATGCTTAAGTATGAACTTGATTTTTTTAAATTGACAAAAATAATTTGTGAATTGTAAATGCATAAGTATCATCCATGTTTTTTTTAAGTCGGCAAAAATAATTTGTAAATTGTAAATTGTATATGCTTAAGTAAATACTCCTAGAAACAATCTTCTACATAAAAAACATTTCGCTCATATACATATATAAATTTTTTGAGGGAATCCTTGGTAGACATCTGCTGAATTTTGAAATTCCATGGGCTAGGGCGGGCACTTCAGCTAAAATTAGATTTAAACACAAAGCGCGGGAAAACGGCGAGGGTAACTATGACTATGATGTGGGCAACGCTGGGTTTCCAGATAGTTTATAATCAGAGATAAGAGAGTTACAGAGATCGATTATCAGCTAAAATATGGGATATTTTCCACAGAATGTTCTTTTGTGACAAGTACTGTACACGACCAATTAGCAAACATCTGTACTCAAGGATATTTAAGGACCCTTTGGATGATTTGGATACGAAACACAAAATCTTCAAAAAAGACTGAATTCATAAATGTTATGTTTCATGTTTAAAATTGGAGTATTTCTTTAAAAGTTGTAAAACTTAACTCCTGAATGGGTATTATGTGCAACAAGTGACCGTGAGATGGCACTCTAAAAACCTATCGTAAAAACGTAGCATGTCGTGCCGGGTCAACTTAGGCCTACGTAGCCCACCCTGTGTAAGGAGATAAGCAGTCTGTGTAGTCTGTGTTTATAATACATATATCACCCATCTGTACCATATTTTACCACTTGCAATAAAAAACTATATAGTTCTTTTATTTTTTCAACCTTAAACACAATATTTCTTCTCCTTTCATCCCATATTTCTCTCATTTTTAAATCTTTAAACAGTTCATGAAATAAAGTAAAAATAAAATGAATAATATTACATTTCAATCTTTTAAAAAAATCTTAAAAGAGTTAATCTTTTTAAAATATTTTTTTCCACCGGCAACGCCGCGCCCATCACCTAGGATAATCTATATCTCGTATCTTGTTTTAAAAAATTTAAACGAGAAATCGTTTTTATATTTTTTTTACAAACACATTACTTTTTTTCTATCTACAAACTCTATTTTTATCCTCTTATTTTTCTCTTTCTCTTATAATCTTTAAAACTTTTTCTTATGATTCTTAAGATTTATTTATAAAATGTGATGAATGGTAAAATGTTGTGACCAGATAAAGTTATTTGACAGAATACATTAAAATCCAATATTTCAATGTGGGATCTCTGGTAAAATGTTACGACCAGATAAAAAGGATTTGAAGAGTTATATAAGAACTTTATAAAAGATTAAAACCTCTGTTTCGAAAGGCACATGAGAATATTTTATGAAATACAGTGGTGTCCAAAGCTTTCTAATATAAATATTACATTTGATGGCGGTTTTGGTTTTCTCGCGTACTGATCCAAATATCTTATGTTGGGGTTTCATCAGGTTTCAAGTTCTCCGTGTGTCAGTATAATTTCTCCTGCGAATGTAAAGAACTAGTTCTCATTGTGGATATTACAGAGTTGATGTAGATTAGATTTAGTAGATAATAACTTTTCATGTGTGTCCTGTGAAAACTGCATACTGCAATTCTTCCTTGATTCCGTAAAATGAATGCACGTAGATCAGGTATTCCTAAATTAGTTTGAAGTCAGGTCAGGAACGATGTTATTCTTTTATAGAATAATTATTGAAATAAAAGAAGTATTCGCCTTCTAGAATTGATCTAGATACAATTCCTCAAGAGCAACAGTAAAACAGTGAAACCCTTAATAACGAATACATCGAAAGAATTCATGAAATGATTTTAGATCTACTTTCGTAGTCAGCCCTAGAAATAATTTTCATCATCGGCCTGTAGACGGGTGAATACTATACATATACATCCTAGCTCTAATTTGAATTAAGAAACTAGTAAGTTAGGATAAAAAGACTCAGGCAGAATGTCGTATTCTTCACTTTCTGGTTATGGAATGTTGCAGATATTTAGTTTTTTAATTAAATGATTTTATGGAACTCTTTAAAACTGTTCCCGCATATTCATGGCTATTTATTTATTTTCGGAAATACTTAGATTTACGTAATATAGTATAAAACTCATTGAAAAATTGTCAAGACGACATTTGATAAATTCTTACGATTTATTCGTTATTAAGGGCTTCACTGTACGTAGTACAGAAACGAAACGTACAGTCGTCTTCAGAGTCTTTCTGCCTGCATAGGAATTATTGTTAATCTAACGTTTAACAAGATTAACGTTAGATTTAAACAATACCTGGGAGGTTTTACAGACTATAATCTGTGTGCAGTTGTAGATCACCGTGAGATCTTTGTTAAAGCTGAGGTGTAGATGGGTGAATATAAGATGTAGGATCAAACTGTAGATAGGAAGCACTGGTAAAGATATCTCGTATCAGTCCGGCCTGTTCCGCATCTAAAGATCAATCAGTTGATCAGTTGATCAATCAGTTTTCAACATCAATTATCTTCTTCAATTAAATACATTTCAATAAGGTCTGTTTTTTAACCTACTTGTGTTTGTGAGACAACCCTATAGCCTCTTTGGAGCCTCAAGAATTCCGGGTTATACTGGTCACTCTTGATGATCAACTAGATCAAACAACTGTAATACAATTAATTAATCTAATGCTTTATATAGTCTCCGAACATAGTTTTGATAATTATTTTGTGCCTTGAATGTCATTTGAATTAACGGATCACTTCTTGAGATAGGATTAGGGAGCAAGTCTTTACTGATCTTGATCTCCCATGATCATATGGAACATGACGATCATTATTTGCCGTGAAAGCTTGGGATTAAATATTACATGTTTACAGTTTTAATATTTAAAATGTGCCAATATTAGTTTCCTTTAAGATGCTCGATAAAAATCTGGTTTACAATATATCTTAGATCTTAAAATACAGAATAAAATAACATTTTGATGTTCTTTCAACTTGAAAATTGACAGGATTAAAGGCAATCCTGCATATGTAGTTCTTGAGTGGATCATAGCCTTCTTCTTTCAGGCTGCAGTTTATCCTAAATAATAGTTTGGATTTTTTCACACATTTCAATCTGCTAACACTTAATAAATATATATTTCTTTCCTTAAACCCATGAAGTTCTCTTTTATCCTTAAATCTTTAAAGTCTAGTAAATATTAATAGAAAAATAAGTCGAAGTTTTAAGAACATTGCTGCATATCACAAAAAATTTGATATAATATCATATATATATATATATATATATATATATATATTATATATTATACTAGCTGAAAGGCCCAGCTTTGCCCGTAGGAAAAAAAAATAATTTTAAAAAAAAGATAAAAAAATAGAATATTTTTAACCTATGTCACCCCTGCAGGCTACCCATGAGTGCCGACAACAAATTTCAGCTTATTCGGTCCAGCCGTTTGGCCAGCCGGCAGCCGGTCTTGTTTTATTATACAGATATATGTATAATAATGATCTTATGAAAATATTTACATACATAAAGCATAATTTAAAAAAAACATGACTAATTATTTTGTGACTGTCAAAATTTACTTGTATGATATGGCCAAGGGTCAATGTCCTGATTAATTACAAAATATGTTTTAAAATTATATAACATCATGTAGGGGAAATTGATACAGGGTGTCCTAATAAACATGAGATATTAAGTGCAGCAACGTTATATCGTCTGTTTAGAAATTTGTCCAGGATCCTGCAATCGCAGCAAAATTGTTAAAATTTAATTAATATCTCCAACAATTCTAAATATATTAAAGAAAAACCACAATTAGAATTGGTCTGCACAAGTCGCACAAGACGTATCTTTTTTTACACACTTTGTCAACTCGGATATCAAATGGGATTTTTAAGTCCTTTATTAATTCCCATGTTTAATTGGACAATTCGTCTGTACAGGGGTATAAGCATGGCTATAATAGCTTTCAGGCAGATACGTACACAGGGGGTGGCTTATGGCAATGGGGGCTCAATCTCTAGAGGCTCAACTAGGACTTTTATACATAGGTAAATAATAATTTCAATCATCTACATTGAAAAAGGACAGATAATGTTACCTTTTCTCTTGAAGTTATTGAATTAATGATTGATCTAACCAACATTCAATCTAAATTCATTATCGATTTTATAGAATTTCTGTCAAAAAAAAAAAAATCTTGTTAGTTATCAAATATGATAATCAGTTAGAAATTTGCCAGGTTCAGAATTTTCTCTAGATTTGGAACTGAGTTTTTGCCACAAACTCAAATATTCTAATCCCTAAATCTTTGCACCGAGTGGTGTAAACATTTGATATTTCAAACTTGGAATATTTTACCAAAAGAATTAAAAGTTTGACTTCAGAACTTTTTTTACACTAAATGTTTACAATAGCCTTTAGCCATATGAGAATTGAGAAAGATAAAAATATATTTTTTTAAACTCTATAGTATAATAAAATTTCTACAAAAACTCTATTGGTTTTCTTATTCCTGTGATACTGATTTATGCCATTCTTTCTTTCTTTTCTTTCTGCAGGGGGCGCCCCCCCTCTCAGGTGCTAGGGGAGGGCGCACGCCCGGCCGCCCCCCCCTAGTTGCACCTCTATCAATCTCTCCCCCTAGGGTTGAGTAAAATCTATGATTTCCATGGGGGTGCTCAGTCCACCGGCCCTTGAAAGAAAATAAATTTAAGCCCCCCGAAGAACAAACTCGACCCGTTTGCGCCCATTTTTCATGCCTAACAGAACAATTTGCTAACAATTCGATAAATAGCGGCGCTCTTTATATAGTCTCATAAGCGTATCCAAAGGTGTATATTCAGGGGATATTGGGTCTCAGTCCCCTCTTGGACCAATGAAATCTGTGGTAGGTGAAAACTTAAGTTTAAGCCCCCCTCCCCATCTGAACAAATTCCTGAATTATACGCCCCTGACTCTATAATCCCACATTTGTGCCCGCTCTCTCAATAGATAATGGTCGTGTAGTTCACGTTACACCAGGGAAGAGGACGATAGTTTGGCGGCTAGATATGTCATCTCGTATGAATTATCTCATCTTAATTAACTATCAGAGAAGAAATTGATTTCCCGGTAACAATTTAGAAAGGAATATGATTAGCTTGAGTTTACAAAGTAAGAGAGAAAGTGAGACCCGAGTTCAAAATTAAGATCATCCATCCCTCCCTCCCCTTCCAGTCCTTCCAGACATATATAATAAACTAGAAATAGTGCAAATTCCCGCCACATATTTTAAACAGTTCTAAACTAGTTTCGTGCCGCAACCTCCCTGACTGATTCAGGTGCACTTCGTACTCTAGTATGGGCAGTTTTACCAGTTTACAGCAGTTAGGGGATTCATATTATATAGTATCTGTATAGATCATGTTTACGCAGGGAGGGTTGGGCATGCTAAGTTAAAGTTGGCAAAATTTTTTAGTTCCTGCTCGCGTCGACTTAACTCGTGATCTAAATTAGAAACTCCTTAAATATCTGAAGTGTCAGCTGACTTTCCCTTGCTTTCTATAACTTGGCATGCATAGTCGAAAAAAATATCCCACGTGAACAGGTTAATCTGGTCCTATAGGCAGTACTGCCTGAGACAGGAGAAAGCCTTAATTGTCTTAAACTCTTTTGTTGTCTTTCAGAGAACGTAAATGAAGTAATGGCAGCTAGTTTAGTGACAGATTATAAATCTGCCGAAGATATATTGCAGACTGGATTTAGCGGAGGCGAACCTGAAATCGATCAGATGTTCCAGCCTGGTCAGGATGAGGATTTTGCAGCGCTCGGAGTAGATTTTGATCTTTGCTCCGATCTCCAGTTGGACGGGGTTGATTTTCCTCTGGATATCTGGAGCACAGAGCAGAGCTCTCATGATGATTCTTTAAAACTAGAAGAGTCTTTTGGCATCGATGAAGATTTTAATCAGATGTTAAATGAGTGGGATAATCAGCTGGACTCATTACAGAACACAGAAGTAGAAGATATACTCCAAACGTCAGTTTCTAGTGTCAATAATACAGTTGAAGATCAACCTGAACCAGTTCAACAACAACAGCAAACTGTTACGTTGAAAAAACCGAATACGACGAATACATACCGCGGAGTAATAACATCAAACCAGTCCCGACAGATTCAAATAAGTTCTGCACTCCGATCACCTATTGTGACGCGTGGAGTTTGTTACACAAGAACAGGAGGGTTGGGAGTAACCCGCTCCGTCCAGAGCTCAGGGTTTGTTAACTCTTGTCCTAGAGTATCTATCTCTAATCAGCTGACAGGATCCAGTAGACAGATTGGAGAAGATTCTCCACTGCTATGCACTCCTATCAGTCCAATAAGAAGTCCTGGGTCCTCAAATGCTCCGGATTTCTTTATAGCTTCAACCCGTTCTACGGCGGATGTAGTGAAATCCAGCTATAGTCGTCTGATTAATCAGTGTAGAACCTCTATAATCAGCACCAATCCTGACAGTGCACAGTCTAGGTATAGTGAGAATAAGAACAACTCTCATGTTAAGATAATAGCCTCGGTTTCGCCCAAAAGTGATGGAACCTCAACGGCAAAGATACTCTCGTCCAATAGTATTCGAGAGTCATTGCCCAAAGAGCTCATTGATAAGATCCGAGCGGCAAGTCAAGGACGGAAAACGATTGCAATAATTGAGCCGATTAATCGAAAGAACGACAGTTCTCTGAACATAGATTCTTCGGTTTTTCGCGGAAAACAAACTTCAAAGTTCGGAACAGCAGCAGCGACTCTTGGTAAATGGAGAAACGTTGGAATATTACCATCCTACTCTAATAACGTTTCCGACCATGATTACTGCTGTCCCAGTAAGACGAGTAAATTTAGTAGGAAGTACCTGAACGCACATAACAAGGTGATGCGGCAGATGGAGGAGAGTATGAACCGTAGCAAGGGAGTCGCCAGGGTGGAGAGTCCTATAGAGGAGGTTGAAACCAAGAAGGATTCAGGTCTAGAGTCTTGTGAGATGAGTGATGCTAGTGAAGACGGGACAATGTATGACAAGCTGCCACGTTATCTAACTAGTGTTTCTGTGCAAACCATGGAGAGTAGATCAGTCCAGGACGATCACGGGTACAACCGTCTCCCAGCTTATCTTCTCCGCCCCCAGCAGTCTTTGCTTAAAACAAATATAAGTAAAAGTGTTGGGGAAGATCAGAAAATAGTAGTTTCGTCCATGGATAGTTTTGACCTTAAACCTGATATTAGTGACACTAAACCTGAATACAATCTTGTAGACAATGCTTCTCAATATATGAAGCTAGAAGCTCCGGGTGATGATGGAGCTAATTGTAAACCTGAGATTTATATTAGTGATGAAAGGACCCGGATTGTGGTTCCAGCATCTGAGAAAGTTGAAAATTCTGTAGATAAAACTCACCTTAAACGTCGGAGAGATAGTTTTGAAAGTAGTTCCGACGAAACAGACAATTCCTACAGGAGTTTTTATAAAAGAAGGAGATCCAACTATCCTCGGGAACTCCGCCATAGCTCTAGAGACAGGAGGAGAAGATATAGAGGAAGGTCTAGAAGTTGTAGCTCATCTCCAGACAGAAGGTAAAATTCCTTTTTATTTTTAAACTTTGTTAGACATTATTTTTTTAATTTAAACTTATTTTTTGTTTAGCAGTAGCAGATCTGGCAGGAGAATGAGGGATTCTAACAGGGATCATGAGAGATCAGGAAGACATTATGATCCTCGTGATCAAGACAGGCCTCGGAGACATTCTAATCCTCGAGAGCGAACCCACGAGCGTCGACAGAACCCGGAGCATAAGAGTGAGGTTGAAGAGCGTCGTGTAATCTATGTCGGGGGTATAGTTGAGGGAACCCTTAAATCTGATCTCAGGACGAGGTTTGAAACTTTCGGTCCCATCGTCGATATTAGTGTTCACTTTCGAGAGCGCGGAGATAATTACGGTTTCCTAACCTTTCAAAACTCTGCGGATGCGTACACAGCAATAGAACGCGGAAACGAGAATCCGTCCCATCCTAAATATGATCTTTGCTTCGGGGGACGTAGAACCTTTTGTAAAGAGGATTATTATGATATGGATGATGTGGAGGGAGAGGATGGAAATGGTGGAGCTCCTGGGTTCGATGAGTTGCTCCGGAGAGCGAGGAAAGAATTCAGAAAATGATTATATTCCAAATTTTAGATTTCTTACTATGCACAGTTTTCAAATATTCATTCAGAAAATTAAATTTCATTTGAGACCTGAGATATTTATTAATTTAAATATTTCTGGTTGAACTGATAACAAGTAAAAGTATTGATACATATTGTAACTGAAGTAAAAGCGTTTAAAAGATTGTTATGACATCTAACCACTTGGTGTTGTGTATTTATCACTTTGGCGAGATATCGGAGGGAAAAATCCATCTAAAGTTTTTACTAAAATTCAGGGGTTTAAATAGATTTTAAATTCCAAAATGAGGTTGGATAAGAAAGGTTAAAAATTATATTATATTGGTTTTTAATTAAATAAACGTGATATGATATTTTTAACTATTTATCAGAATTATGACAGAAGTTCATACTTTTTTGATAAACTTTAACTCTTAGAATAGTTTAAACCATAGATGGTTCTATTTATAAATCTTTTGCCGCTGATTAGTACCCCCCTCATTTAGTTAAATATCAAAACAATCCCTTTAAGGAACTGTATTTTGACATTATTACTGAGAAAATTGCTTGTCCTGGTATCACAAATAAATAAAAAATATGAAATATTTATCAAACATAAATTTAATGTAAACTAAACCTCGATCTCTTGCATGTAACCTGCGCTGCTGATATTATCTCCTGGATTTTGCAATCTTATCAGTTCCTATCAAAGTATATGTCTTATGCTGTTAACAGTTTCCAATGTGAATTGATGTATAGTTATGGTTAAAATTAAATTATTAGTCACCAGATTGTAGTCATTTTTTCTTATCAATATCAATTCCACATCAGTGCAAGCATCTGTATTTGTTGTCGTATTTCAGAAAACATATTACATAGTTCGCATTGTTTCAGAGAAAATGGAAACCTACGATGTTATTGTAAATCAACCAGTTGTCATAGACAATGGTTCCGGTGTAATAAAAGCTGGGTTTGCCGGAGATCAAATCCCAAAATGTCATTTCCCGAATTATATCGGGAGACCAAAGCATACTCGGGTGATGGCCGGAGCTCTAGAGGGAGATCTGTTTGTAGGGCCGAAAGCTCAAGAGCACAGAGGACTACTCAGCATTAAGTATCCAATGGAACATGGTATTGTCACAGATTGGAACGATATGGAGCGTATCTGGCAGTATATTTACAGCAAGGATCAGCTTCAGACCTTCTCTGAGGAGCATCCCGTTCTACTAACAGAAGCTCCGCTCAATCCCCGGAGAAATCGGGAGAAAGCCGCGGAGATTTTCTTCGAGACGTTTAACGTCCCCGCCCTGTTCGTCTCTCTACAGGCTGTCCTCAGTTTATACGCTACAGGACGAACAACAGGAGTAGTCCTAGATGCAGGAGACGGTGTAACCCATGCTGTTCCTATATACGAAGGGTTTGCTATGCCTCATAGTATAATGAGGGTGGATGTGGCAGGACGGGATGTAACGAGATATTTGAAACTTCTCCTCAGGAAGGAAGGGGCAAACTTCAGAACAACTGCTGAATTTGAGATCGTGCGACAGATAAAGGTAAAATCAGAATCATTAAACATTTTAAGATAAAAAATATTTATTTCGGTTAATTTTTATCCGACACTGACTAAACTTATAATTATTTGACAGTAAAACTGAAAAAAATTATTTAAATCTAACTATTAAAAAAATAATTTAAGTACAAACACTACTAGTATCAGGTTCCTAAAAATATTTTTTGTTATCATTTGTTTTCATGTTTTATTATCTTAAAAGCATATTATAAAATAGTAAATGGAAGATATAAGGGCTATATAAAAAATCTAAAAAATTATTTGAATCTAACTGTCGCAAAGTTTTGTTATCTATAAACACAAATATCAGGATTCCAAAAATATATTTTGTTTTTATTTGTCATGTCTTATTATTTCACATAGAGTCAGCCTAAAACTATATTTTAAAAGTATAATATGAAAGTTGAGAAATAATGTGTCAATCTGCCAAAGCCGAAATATGAACTTTTGAGAATAAATTTGAAAGTTTGGGATCGAAACCATATAAATTTTTTGTTAACAATTTAATTATTTTGGTATTTTCAAATGTAGTTAGATTATTTTCGTATCTTTGGATCGTGAGAGGGGGGTAAAAAGAAACCTCAATTTTAATAACTTTTACCCCTAATTGAAACAAATTCCCAATTGTATAGTAGTAAAATATATTTTGTAGGAATGATTTTTAAGGAAATATTTTGAATTTATCTTTACAAAATAAAATTTTACTATCCGAAACTGTTAACTGTTCAAATTTTATAATTTTTTTTCTGGTAAAGATTGATTGACTGATTTGTTCAGGAGCGAGCTTGTTATCTAGCAAGTAACCCTGCCAAGGAGGAAACCCTGGAGACGGAAAGGATTAGTTACACGCTTCCAGACGGCTCCAGTTTAGATATAGGCCCTGCTAGGTATTATAAAGATGATTTCAGAAGATATTTTGAGAGAAAATTAAAAATTCTACATCGGCCAGCTATTTTTTTATCCTAAAAAATCGTTTAAATTTCTGAATTCAATAATGAAATATTCTTTTTGCAAATTTAAACATTTCTGAACTACTGGGGAAAAAATGATTTAGGAAGTTCAAGGAGAAGATTTTACAACGAAAAATAAATCTTAAATGTAATAATCATGGAATATTACAACAATTGATTAATACTTAACCGGGTAGTTAAGGAAAGATAATAAGATTAAGGGGTAACCCACTCATTTTCTCTTGTAAGGGTTAGATCCACAAAAAGATTAAGGAGGCCCAGGGGTAAGCAGGTTTCCCCTCAAATTATTAATCCTCATGAGGATGAGGTCTCCCAAGTTAAGTAGTATTCTTATTCTATCGTTTAATCTCCTGTTAAACCAAATAACTAACCTCGGGGGATTAAAAAGTAAGTCTTAGATAACAGGGAATATAATTACTTATTCTCCCACTGAAATTCAAGTTGCTCAAAGAAAAGAGATTAAGGTTAGTTGTTTTGTTGAACAGGAGATTAAATTATGTCAAATAATGCTCCAAGTCCTAAATTGAACGCGAATATTTGATTTGATGTGACACCCGAAATTTTGATATTTTCAATTTTTTATAGTATCCGCAGGCGGTTGGTGAAGTTTTAATTTATGTCTACTTTTGCATGAAATTAATATTATAAAAAATCAGCTGGTTCTCCTGTTTCAGGTTTCGAGCTCCGGAGGTTTTGTTCCGACCTGATCTGATCGGAGAGGAATACGAGGGACTTCATGAGATTCTAGTTTTAGCAATCCAAAAGTCTGACATGGACTTAAGAAAAGTTCTATTTCAGAACATTGTTCTATCCGGAGGATCCACATTGTTCAAAGGGTTCGGGGATCGACTCCTCTCTGAGGTGAAAAAGCTGGCGCCCAAGGATATAAAGATAAGAATAAGTGCTCCGCAAGAACGTCTTTACTCGACCTGGATCGGAGGATCTATCCTGGCTTCCCTAGATACCTTCAAGAAAATGTGGGTTTCAAAGAAAGAGTATGAAGAGGAAGGCCTAAGAGCAATCCACCGGAAAACTTTCTAATCTTGATTCTCAAATTAAACCCAATCCTGCAATCCCCTTTTGATTCTGTGCATTTGATCGAAGTTATGTATTTGTAAAAAAAAAGTTCCACGGAATTTGAAATTATAAACTTCTTCAAATTAAAATTAATTTCCGATTTAGAAATTTGACAGTTTAGTCTTACAAAACTGCCGATGAAAGAACCCTGGATAAACTTGTGATAAAAACCAAAAATGGATTCTTTGTAGCTTCTCCGGGATGCATTCTTATTCTCACATATAAACATAACCCTGAGAGCTTATCCAAAATCAAGATATCCCTGCCCATGGACCAGAAAAATAGACGCCATTTCTTTTGATTACCACACGCAAACTCTTTATTTTTTTAAAAGATATTTTAAACCATTTTTTAACAAGAAATAATGATTATTAACTTAAACTGTTTTACCTATTTTTTTTAACTGAAAGCTTTGTGTTTATTTAAAAAATTAATCGATAGCGAATAAAATGTGGAACGCTATTTTTGCCGGTTTTGTAAATGGATCTTACTCTTCGTCCACTTCCGTTGAGTGGTCTATTCTCAGTGCTAGGTTTTATTTAGTATTTATTATGATTGGTCCAGGGTCCTTGTGTTGAAACGGATCCGGATTCGACTAGAAATTTTAAAATCTAAAATGTTTTCCTTTTTTAAAAACTTTTTTTTGGATTTTTCAGTTTTGTATTCCCTAAGTCTTGGAATAATCATGCTTAAAACTTGAAACAATTTTCCGTTAAACCCGGATCCGGGTGAATTGGAGGATTCGATCATTTAGGGATCACAGGCTCTGTTCAGTGTTAAATCCTTGAAATTATTTCATAGAATTCATACAATTCATACAATTCATTCATACACCAAATTTATTAATTATTTCACCTCTCCTTCTGCTTACTTTTTTTATTAACCCGCCTAACTTTTACTTTTTTACCAAGAAATTTTATATGAAATAATATTTTGTCCTGAACCAGTAAAATTGGAACATTAATCAATAAGCATTTAATAATTTAAATAAATGAAAATGTGATCAATATCTTAATTAACTAGCACTTAAACTCGAAATTGTATTTGTAATTAAAACACGAAATATACAAATAAATGTCAAGACTAAATCTGGTTTCAGATGGAAAACAAACGGCTGTGAGCTAAAAACTAAAAATGTCCAAGAACGAGATAAAATATCAATCTGTGAACGTGGACGGGACAAACATAAACTTCCCTTTCGAACCCTACGATCTACAGATTGAGTACATGAGAAAGGTTGCGCCTTATTCTAGTAAAATGTATTTGCATAACTTGTTAATATCTATTTTATTTTATATTCTCGTAAAACCAGGATGTATTAAATCTAAAATACTTCACGTTCTTTAAAGTAATTAACCCGAAATTTTTTTTTCCCACGGTCCGCATAGTCCGTAGACATTTACCATTCAGCTGAAATAAATAAAAACCCTGGCATTTCACTTTCATATACTAATAGGAAAGGTCCGTAGTCCGATTTTTGCGGTTTATATACATAAAATGACCGTCAAGATGTTGCGCTAAAACTCATAAATGTAGTTGGATAGAGTGTCCTACAAGAAGAACTTGGGTTGTATAATGTGCTAGAGAAAGAATTATTACGTAAGCAGGCATATTAGAGCCCAGGGCTTGAACAATGATTACCCCTGTACTAGAATGTGGGAATTAACAAAATCTAATTCCTTAGAAAATGTTTTAATTAGTAAGCTTGTTGTTTTGCTTGATTGAGTGTCTGCCGTAAATCCTGCAAGATATTCACAACACAGGCTTTTTCAGTTCTGTTTTGGCAGGAGGGGGTGGAAAACATGGTTGTACTGTAGGAGGGTGTGGAAAACATGGATGTACTGTAGGAGGGTGTGGAAAACATGGTTGTACTGTAGGAGGGTGTGGAAAACATGGTTGTACTGTAGGAGGGTGTGGAAAACATGGTTGTACTGTAGGAGGGAGTGGAAGACATGGTTGTACTGTAGGAGGGGGTGGAAAACATGGATGTACTGTAGGAGGGAGTGGAAGACATGGATGTACTGTAGGAGAGATTGGAAAACATGGTTGTACTGTAGGAGGGGGTGGAAAACATGGTTGTACTGTAGGAGGGGGTGGAAAACATGGTTGTACTGTAGGAGAGAGTGGAAAACATGGTTGTACTGTAGGAGGGTGTGGAAAACATGGTTGTACTGTAGGAGGGTGTGGAAAACGTGGATGTACTGTAGGAGGGAGTGGAAGACATGGTTGTACTGTAGGAGGGTTTGATGTGACACCCGNAGGAGGGTGTGGAAAACGTGGATGTACTGTAGGAGGGAGTGGAAGACATGGTTGTACTGTAGGAGGGGGTGGAAAACATGGATGTACTGTAGGAGGGAGTGGAAGACATGGTTGTATTGTAGGAGGGGGTGGAAAACATGGTTGTATTGTAGGAGGGAGTGGAAGACATGGTTGTATTGTAGGAGGAAGTGAAAAACATGAATGTACTGTAAGAGGGAGTGGGAAACATGGATGTACTGTAGGAGGGAGTGGAAAACAGGGATGAACTGTAGGAGGGAGTGGAAAACATGGATGTACTGTATACAGATGGGTTATCAAATCAAATCATATACAGATTTCTCTGCATTAATAATTTTAACAGATTTTAAACAAAACATGAGTAAAATAAATAAATAAATTTAAATTTAAATCTTTTTCAACAAAGCCCCCTGTAATTTTTACAACGTATATATTTTTTTAAGAAGGTTAGAGATGGTAGAGAAAGGTGGTCAACTGTTAATGATTATTGGAATTTATAAAGGTATTAGAATGTGTCCGGGAGAGTAAGAATGGTTTATTGGAGTCTCCAACAGGAACTGGTAAAACCTTATCTCTTCTCTGCTCCTCGCTGGCTTGGCTCGAGGAAACCAAGGCAATGGGTCAGCTTGCTAGGATGCAGGCTGCAGCTAACGCTGACCCTGCTGCAGGTGAAATTATTTAGAACAACAGATCCTTTTAAAATCATTATATGCCAAAATATTCAAAGTCCAATTTTCTTAAATGGGTTCTTCCTTATTATATATCGCACCATCCCACTCGTGTCTAACCAGGGCGAGATGGGTTCAGTTTATACAATTTGAATTCAACCGTGTTCTGGTCTATATTGCAACAATCTTTAAATTCACGCAGTGTCTTTTTATACTTTTTCGTTTAAAGTGCATCTGCCGATAAAAAAGTAAGAAGAATAAAAGCTAAGAGTGTGTCCACAAGGTCAAATTGTGATCGAAAGTCGCAGCTTTCTGCGAAAAGGACCGAACTTTTAAGTCTGTGTGAACTGAAAGCTTAACGCCAAAATATGTTTTAAACCTAAAGAACTCTGTTTTTGACGATTTTACGATTTCTTTAGCATTGCATTATTTATAGATTGGATCAGTATGGGAGGAGGACCCAGACATAAGATTATATATTCCAGTAGGACGCATTCTCAGCTCAGTCAAGCTATGGGAGAACTAGCAGGTGAGATAATATACTCCAGTAGGACATATTCTCAGCTCAGTCAAGCTATGGAAGTACTAGCAGGTAAGATAATATACTCCAGTCTAGCTATGGGAATAGTAGCAGGTAAGATAATATACTCCAGCTTAGGACACATTCTCAGCTCAGTCAAGCTATGGGAGAACTAGCAGGTAAGATAATATACTCCAGTATAGGACACATTCTCAGCTCAGTCAAGCTATGGGAGAACTAGCAGGTGAGATAATATACTCCAGTCTAGCTATGGGAGTAGTAGCAGGTAAGATAATATACTCCAGTCAAGCTATGGGAGTACTAGCAGGTGAGATAATATACTCCAGTAGGACGCATTCTCAGCTCAGTCAAGCTATGGGAGAACTAGCAGGTAAGATAATATACTCCAGTCTAGCTATGGGAGTAGTAGCAGGTAAGATAATATACTCCAGTCTAGCTATGGGAGTAGTACCAGGTAAGATAATATACTCCAGTCTAGCTATGGGAGTAGTAGCAGGTAAGATAATATACTCCAGTCTAGCTATGGGAGTAGTAGCAGGTAAGATAATATACTCCAGCTTAGGACACATTCTCAGCTCACTCTAGCTATGGGAGAACTAGCAGGTAAGATAATATACTCCAGTAATGTACTGTAAACGTCCCAGGAACCCCATACCGACACATGAGGTGTATACTGTATACTGCATACTGTAAACGTACCAGGAACCACATACCGTCACATGAAGGTGTATACTGTATACTGTACTTGTACTGTACTGTAAATTTCCTAGGAACCACATACCGACCTATGAAGGTGTATACTGTATACTGTATAGGTAATGTACTGTAAATGTCCTAAGGACCACCTACTGACTCATCAAGGTGTATACTTTAAATGTCCTAGGAACCACTAACCGACACATGAAGGTGTATACTTTAAACTATATATGTACTGTACTGTAAATGTCCTAGGAACCACCTACTGACATATGAAGGTGTATACTGTATACTATATACTGTAAATGTCCTAGGAACCACCTACCGACACATGAAGGTGTATGATGTTTACTGTATACTGTAAATGTCCTAGGAACTACCTACCGACACATGAAGGTGTATACTGTATACTGTATACTGTAAATGTCCTAGGAACTACCTACCGACACATGAAAGTATCTATCCTTGGTTCAAGGGATCAGCTGTGTGTTAACCCTGCTGTTATGGAGGCTGGATCTAGCAGGGAGAAATTAAATATGTGTCAGGTAAACTAGAATTATGAATATCCCATATTTTATTCAAACTTTTTTATTGCTTTATCTGCAGTATTTTATCTCCATACATTAATAAACAGAAATATAAAAAATTTAAAAATACTGACGACATTTAAAAATAATATTCTGACCTGCTACCCACCCACCCACACTGGATTCTGTTGTTAAATTTTTTATTGGAAACAAACTTAATGAAATATATTACAGGCTCGTGTTAAAGCCAAGACTTGTTCATACCATCAGAACGTAGAGAAACAAAAAGAAAGGTGAAAAATAAATAAGAAAGGTTATTTTATGGCATTGGTTCTAAATTATTTGATCTTGTTACAGGTTGTATAATTTCATCCTTCCCCCTCTCTTTGAAAAGCAGTCTTTCTCTGTTTGTAAAATATAATTAAACTTAAGGAAAATAAATGTTTTTTTAGGAGAAATTAAATGAATTTTTGGGTAAAAAGTATCGCAAAGGATAAAAAATGGCTGTTTGATCTCCAATTTTTCATTTTTCCCCAGAAAATTAAAAATTATCCCCCCCGGGGTGGGTGGGTAATTCTTGAAGATATATATATAATATACCCCTGTCTGTTTAGACCTGAGCTGCGGGATAATGTAATCATGGATATTGAGGAGCTTCACAAACTTGGGAAGAAACATAACTTCTGTCCCTTCTACATGTCACGTGAGCTCTACCAGTCAGCTGACGTCATATTCATGCCCTATAATTATCTACTAGGAATTGAACAAACCTTTTAAGTAATCATCTATTATTTCATTTAAAACGTGACATTTTTACTACTTTTTTTTATTTTTTTTGTTCTTTTCGTACACAAAGTTTATGGTACAGATATGGTACAAGTATAACCAAGTAAGAACCTAAAAAGTTTTGCAAATTGTTTAGCACAGTGGACTTTCAGAGGGTTTTCTCGTTTTTTAGGCTTGTATTTTAGTTCTGTCAATTTATATACCATGAACTTTATAAAGAAAGACAGAACTTCGAGATTTAGAAGATCTATTAAAATAGTCTTTTTATAAATCTATCAATTAATCAATTAATTAGATCGAGTTAAATATATGTCTTATAATCTTAATACTTTCAATCTAGGAGACATCAATGTTGGAGTTTATGTCTTTAAATAATAATAAAGATTTAATATTTTATTTTGATGATTCAAAAATCATCTGAAAGTATCGAATGGCAACGTTCTTGGTCTTCTTTTATCGAGTCCACGGTGCCTGATGTCAATAAATCTAAATATGCTTGAAATATGCAGTGTCAGATCAATAGATGCATTAATATTCATCATTCTTTTTGATGGAAGCCTTCCCTGACTTCCATTGAAATATGGTTGACTGGATATTATTATTATTTTCATTGTTATTATCTTTATTGTTGAATTTATCTAAAGGTTTTGTTGACTAGACCCTAAGACAAGAAAAACCCTTGACCTTGATTTGACCGGCGCAGTTATTATTTTCGACGAGGCGCACAACATTCAGAAACTATGTGAAGAATCTGCCTCTGTCTCTATAACACTGGCAGATATAGCTCAAGCTGTTCAGGATATTAGTTCTATCAGGTATCTAATAACTTATCCTACTTCTCTGATTAAGATATTAGTTCTATCAGGTATCTAATAACTTATCCTACTTGCTCATTTTAACAGCAAAATAGTTGCCTAAGATCCGGTCACAATTGTTTTAATTAAAATGTGAAAAAGAAATTAAATATTTTGTTTTATTAGTCTCGGGATTTCATGTTTTTTTTTCTCCAGATTTGTTACATAATAATATTAACAGTATATCATTTTTAATGTTTAAGTGAAGAGATGGCCGAACCTGCTGTGGGGTTCGATGTTAAAGGAGAACAAATTGGATCCAAGGATCTAAATGAATCTGAGATGCTCGCAATTAAAGGTCAGCTGTTTGGCAAACTGTGCTTTAATCGGAAAGGTTTTTTTTCGGACCAAAAGGTCAAAATTGGAACCAACATTTTGACGCATTTCTTTCACAAATTGAACCATAAGTTTTAAATTCACTCAGTCATAGTCATATCTGGATTAAAAATATTCAAAAAGTTTTGCTCACTGCTCAGGTTCCGAATTCATATTTGTTGGCTTCCTGGAACATAGTAGCAATAAAATCAAGCTTAAAAATTGGACATTAGTGGCCAAGCCCCTGTGCTTTCTAATAGGTCTTAACCATATATATATTTTTTTTCCATTTTTAACCGAAATTTTCTGATGTAAAGGGTTTCTTCTGGAGATTGAAACAGGATTGGGGAATATCATGAAGAATCAAAAAAGTTTAACAAAACCTGGATCATTTATCTCAGATGTTTTTGGAGCTTTCAAACTCGGCAATGTACAGCATACTTTAGGTAAATCTACTGCTCTCATGCAACTTGAATTACTTTCATTAATATTTGATTATTTCGAAAATATTATTTTTAAATTAAATTAAGCTATAAATTTTTAAACATAAACAATTTCTTTAATTATTTTTATTGTTTTTTATTAATTTAATTTGAACAGCTTTATTATTTTAACAACAACTTTATTTTTGTTTTGTTCTAGATCTGTTGGTTAACTACACTAATGGGCAGAATGAGGGTGGGATGTCTACCAAAGGTCGAGGATTATCAAAACTAGCGGATTTAATATCTATTGCATTCAACGAGAATGTGAGCCAGGAGAATCTAGAGACTTTATACAAGGTTTGAATTCAACTCTCAAACAGAAAATCGTCGATCAGTGAACAGATCACCGTTAGTTTGTTAAAAGATAACCGTTAATTTGTTAACAGATAACTGTTAATCTATTAACTGAAAACCGTTAATTTGTTAATGATAACCGTTAATGTGTCAATAGATAACCTCTAATTTGTCAACTGACAACCGTCAATTTCTTCAAATCTGAAAATATAGTTGATATTTATTACTCAGTTCAATAATGACTAAATAAAAAGTTCCCTGGTAGCCAAGTATGAAGGAAATCGAGAAAAAAGATGGTGCCATTACGCCCTCTTTTCATTATAAATTCATATTTTCAAAATTGTCAAATTAGGTGCGGACAAAATAAGAAAAATTGAAGAAATTCCACAAAAAAAGAAGTGTTTAAAAAATATTTCAAGCTTAAAAAAATTCCTTATTGTAGATAAAACATGATAAATATTTTCTCTGGTTCAGGTTCATATAAGTAAGGAGGAGAAGAGTGAAGGAGGACGAGGATTTCTTAAATCTCGAAGTGAAACTGTTACTTTGAACCTCTGGTGTTTCAGTCCTGGGTTCAGTATGCAGAGATTAGCAAAACTCGGAGCTAGGTAAACAGAGCTGAAAACTCTTGTTTTGGATATTGATTGCTAAATCTAGATATACACTGTGAACCACTTTTGATTTCTACTTAATCCTCTCGTTTGGAAATTCCTGCTGGGTTCAGACCAAAGAGATTTTTCTCAATGATTTGTTGCATTTTTGACACTTTCTTGAATATTAATTAAATTAATCTGCAGATTAAAAAAAGAGGAGATCAAACATTGATCTTGATATCTCGATATTCTAAAGTTTTCAACTTTGAATACGACAAATGAGATGTAAGCTTTTTATCGTTGGGATATCTCATAAACACCAAACTTTACCATATTGAAAATAAATTAATTCATTGAGTGATTGATTGATGTTTAATAGTTATTATTGATTGATTGTTAAATAGTTTCGATTGATTAATTTAGGTCTATAATCCTGACCAGTGGAACCTTGTCTCCGCTTCAAGCTTTCCAGGAAGAAATAGGAATACCGTTCCCAGTTCAGCTTGAGAACAAACACATCATCTCAGCTAGTCAGGTACAATGTACATTGATTTATTTATAATTATAGGCTTTTTAGGGCGCTTTGCACAAATCTTCTATTTCAATTGTGAACATTTTCTCTTTGTATACATTGTAAAATAAAAACAAACAAAAATTTCGCCGATTTTATCAAAAAAATTTGTGGATTCTCAAAATTTTCAAAAATCAAATTTTGTTAGAGGCAAATTTTTGAAAGTTTGATCATCTATAAACCTTCCCTGGTTCACGCGAGGTCTCACTAAAAATTTGGGCTCAATCGGTTCAGCCATTTTGATGTTTATTGGATATTACAAACAGACAGACAGACAGAATATATATATATATATTTTAAAGGGACTGTCGTATTTTTAGAGAACTCTCCATTTAAGGTATTCCAGATTCACAACGATATCCTTGAAACCTTATTTGATCAATAATATAGAAGAAATTTAATCAGGAAATATCCTTGAAACCTTATTTGATCAATAATATGGAAGAAATCTTATCTGTAAATATCCTTGAAATCTTATTTTATCAATAATATGGAAGAAATCTAATCTGGAAATATCCTTGAAATCTTATTTGATCAATAATATGGAAGAAATCTAATCAGGAAATATCCTTGAAACCTTATTGGATCAATAATATGGAAGAAATCTAATCTGGAAATATCCTTGAAATCTTATTTTATCAATAATATGGAAGAAATCTAATCTGGAAATATCCTTGAAATCTTATTTGATCAATAATATGGAAGTAATCTAATCAGGAAATATCCTTGAAATCTTATTTTATCAATAATATGGAAGAAATCTAATCTGGAAATATCCTTGACACCTTATTGGATCAATAATATGGAAGTAATCTAATCTGGAAATATCCTTGAAACCTTATTTTATCAATAATATGGAAGAAATCTAATCTGGAAATATCCTTGAAATCTTATTTTATCAATAATATGGAAGAAATCTAATCAGGAAATATCCTTGAAACCTTATTTGATCAAAAATATGGAAGAAATCTAATCTGGAAATATCCTTGAAATCTTATTTTATCAATAATATGGAAGAAATCTAATCAGGAAATATCCTTGAAACCTTATTTGATCAAAAATATGGAAGAAATCTAATCTGGAAATATCCTTGAAATCTTATTTTATCAATAATATGGAAGAAATCTAATCAGGAAATATCCTTGAAACCTTATTTGATCAAAAATATGGAAGAAATCTAATCTGGAAATATCCTTGAAATCTTATTTTATCAATAATATGGAAGAAATCTAATCAGGAAATATCCTTGAAACCTTATTTGATCAAAAATATGGAAGAAATCTAATCTGGAAATATCCTTGAAATCTTATTTTATCAATAATATGGAAGAAATCTAATCAGGAAATATCCTTGAAACCTTATTTGATCAAAAATATGGAAGAAATCTAATCTGGAAATATCCTTGAAATCTTATTTTATCAATAATATGGAAGTAATCTAATCAGGAAATATCCTTGAAATCTTATTTTATCAATAATATGGAAGAAATCTAATCTGGAAATATCCTTGACACCTTATTTGATTAATAATATGGAAGACTAAGCTGGAAATATCCTTGAAACCTCATTTGATCAATAATATGGAAGATTAAGCTGGATAAAGCTAATTCTGATAAATTCTCAATAATTTCTGAAGTAAGAAATTCTCAAGAAACCAAATAGATTACTTATTCATACTTGATGAGATTAAGGTTTAAAGGATACCGTTGTGAATCGGACATGCAACTCTCAGTGAAGACTCACTTGAAATAACGTCTACTGTTCCTTTAATCTAAAATTTTCTTCTTAACCCTTTCCCTCGGTGAAAGACCAATTTTCGAGAGTAAAAGAGTCTTTCCAGTCTGTTCAGCGACAGTACGAGTACCCCACCCCCTTCTCCAGCACACCTGAATGCCTAATCTTTAACTCTGAAGAGTGTAAAATCAGAAAAATTGAATTAGGTTTGGTGTGGAGTCCTATCTCATGGTCCAGATGGAACCCAGTTGAACTCCTCCTTCAGATGCAGATCTGATCCTAAATATCTAACATCTCTTGGACAAACTGTATTGAACATCATCAGATTAGTCCCTCATGGTGTTCTCATCTTCTTCCCATCCTACAGGTTCAGAAGTTTTTAACATGCCAGATTTTTGGAATGAACTTATTCCTTGAAATATTCGATTCTTTGGATCTTTTGCATATTTGAGCTGGGTCTTTAAATAACTATTATTTTTGTTTGCAATGCTTTAAAGTTTTTGGACAAAAGGTTTAAGTCTTTTTATATATCACGTCGTGTCAAATATTAGTGATAGGTAATTTAATGAAATGTTTGTGCACTTTTTTTATATATAATGATTTTTGAATGTTGAAAAGTTATATACTATATATTAAGTCCTTAAAAAATAGCAGTTGAACTTTTATTTCAGTTTGATGAACTCAACTCGGGATTTCTGGCAGAACTGTGGTATCTGGTCTAAACTGGAGATGGTAAAACCAATTTTCTTGGAACCTCAGAAGAAGGATGCACTCTCAGCAACTATGAAAGGTTTGATTTTTGTGAGCAAAAAATGGTTTTTCATTTTATGTAAGCGTTAAAAGTTCCAAACCATGGATATAAATATATGTAAATGAATTTAAACATCTTGGAAATCTATTTCAATCCGATAATTCTATGACCAGAGATTGTAATTTGAAACGTGCGAAGTTTATATCAATAATTCACTCTTTGAATCAAGAATTTCATTTTTCTGAACCTACAATGGTTGTTAAGCTTTATAACATATATGCATCTAGTCTATATGGTTCCATCTTATGGGATTTGTTTTGTGTTAACACTGTAAAATTGTATACTTCTTGGAATACTGCTATTCGTATTTTATTTGGTTTGCCACGACAAACTCATAGATATTTTATTGAACAAATTTCTGAGCAAATTCATTTAAAAACTATGTTGTGTAGCCGATTTGTATCATTTTGCGAATCTATGTGTAAAAGTCGCAAGCTCAGCATCCGACTATTGTTTGATTTATGCAAAAATGACCAAAGAACAAAATTATGTAAGAATTTATCTAATATTGCAAATGAAACCTATGTAGATAAACTGTCCTTGAACAAGTCTCTAGTAAAGTCAAACATGATTCACGCGAATCCGGCTGAAAATGCGTGGAGAATTCCACTGTTAAAAGATTTACTATTAATCCGGTCAAATCCAAATGTTTTAGAAGGATGATGAAATAGATGGAATTATTGATGATATATGTAAAAACTAACTAAGTTTTTATTTTTTTTTATTTTATTTTATTGTTTTAGACTATATATTAATTCTATATTTTATCTGTTATATATCTCATTTCTCGTTGATTTTAAATTGTACCATTATAATTGTGTACGAATAAATAGAATAGAATAGAATATATCTGTTATTCCAAAACTTCATAATATGATCTATGAATGTTTTCAAAACAAAATTTTTAAATGCGTAAAATTCAAAAAAAAATTAAATCCTGTAAACTACCTTGATTACCAAAATAGATAATAATTTCTGCATTTAGAATATTACACTGCGGCCAAGGATGTGAAAGGGGCTTGCTTCATGGCTGTTTGCCGAGGAAAGGTGGCCGAAGGTTTAGATTTCGCCGACGATAATGGAAGAGCAGTTCTTATCATGGGTCTACCCTATCCTCCTCTCAAGGATGCGAGGTGAAAACATTTTTTATCCTAAATTCAAAATGTTTTAGTATTCAAATATTTTATTATTTTACAAAGTCAATGAGGAAAAACTTACATATTTTAATTTATCATCTTCAAAATTATTTTCAGGGTTGAACTAAAACGACAGTTTCTCGATGATGAGTTAAAAAAGTCTGGTAAGACTGGGGGTCAAGGTATGACCGGCAGCAGATGGTATAGTCTAGAAGCATTCAGGGCAACCAACCAGGCTGTAGGAAGGGTCATCAGACACTCTAGGTAACTTCTTTGGTCAAATTAACTTCTTTGCATTATTTAATACTTAAATGTTTTAGGGACCACGGAGCTATAATATTCCTTGATAACCGGTTCTGTGACCAGATGGCCCGCCAGGCACTCTCACGCTGGCTTCAACCCTTCTTCCAGACTCACAACCAGGTTGGAACTGCAATCAAAGGTATCGCAAGCTTTTTCAAGACGGACAGTTTAATTGGAAAACTTCGCGGGGATTTTATAGCGGAGCAAACCGCCATGATCAACAAGAACAAGAGTTTAAAAAGACAAAGAGTAAATATAAGGATTGAGGATGATGAACCTGCGGCGGTTAACTGCAGTGCTGAGGAGTACAAGGGAGAATTGGAGAAACAATCTACTGCTGAATCAATTTATTCAACCTCGTCAGAGAGAATAAATTTCCATTCGCAAAATTCTAAACCTGACTCAGCTGTGTTCTTGAAACCTTTCCCTGTTCCTTTGAAATCTGTTCAACCTCGAAAAAAAGTTCGAATTGCAGTTCGAGGATTTCCCTCAGCCGATACCAGGGATGAAAACCAGGCCCAGAATCTCCAGAAACCTCCAAAAGCTGAGGCTCCTAAAACGTTTCAGGAGGATGCTCATGATAAAGCTAAGCACTATGTTACAATGCTGAAGAAAACTGTTACTAAGGACGAGTTTGCGTTATTTAAAGATGCGATTAAATCCTATAAAACTCGTGAAGATTTTACGGACGTCAAGGCTGCCTTGGAGACTATCATGGTAAAGTACGTGCTTGTGAAACCAGAGCTACTCAGCGGTTTCAAGGTGTTCATGAAAAAGCATCATGCGGAGGAGTTCGATAAATTCTGTTTGGAGAAAATATCCGAGGCTCAGGGTTCTTCTCCGCATGTAGAAACATCTTGAATCTCCAGGATTAGGGGAAGCTGAGAGCGTATATCATCCCTCATATTTAAGTCTGTATCAGTCCTTCATGGAATTCCTTCCTACTCTTCCATAAGAAGGCTATTTTGTATTTTTGTTGTACGCTTAATCCACCACTCTAACATCTGTGATATTTTGTTTTTAAATACATTTTTTAATCTATTGTTTTTTTATACGTTTTATACCTGCCATGACAAGCAGTAGCACTAGAAAAAATATCAGAACAAAAAATGAAAGCTTAACGGGACTGACGTTGTAATTTTATATGACCCTGTATTTGAAGAGGGGCGTGCTTGGTTCACAACGGTGCACTTAAAATGTTATTTTGAGTAATTATGTGGAAGAAGGCGTCGGTTGTTTAGTTTGACAATTGCTCAATTCTGATATTTTCTGCATTGTTTCTGAGGCAAGAAATGAGAAAGTTAGATAAATCACAAATGAAGATCAGTTTTCAAAAACTAATACAGGGATAATGATGTCAAATTCAAGCTTGATCAATGTTTAAAGAGGACTGTTGTGAATCGTTAATGACGTTAATTGGTGATCGGTCTAGAAGCAATTAAACTTAATACCACTGCAGTTTCTGTTTTGGAAATAGTGAAACGTATCGACTGCTGGCTGAATAAGCACTAGAAATTTAGTTTTAACAGCTATTTATAATTTTGCTATTCATTAATTCCGAATTTTTCTATACAGTCAACCTCGAATTTGTCCAGAATTCTCAGTGATAGGCGGAGTAATGCACGTAAAATATTTCATAAGGCTGGGCCGGGGGGTCTGTAAATTAAGTTCAGTTAAATGTAATCCAGCAGATCCAGAATAAGCTTATGGTCCTGAAGAAAAATGTTACATTGTCTGAGCTAAGAAGTACGCAATCCGCTATACTCCACTTCTGACCTACGCAAAATCCTATAATACTTCACATCCGATCTACTAGCACGTGGTTATAACAGCTTCTCTATGGCCCCCTAGCCTGTTCTAGCCGCGGCGCTCTCGGCCCCTTAGCCTGTCCTAGCCGCAGCGCTCGGCCCAGAAATTATCTTAATCTAACCTAACCCTAATCCGACCTACTAGCACGTGGTTATAGCAGCTTCTCTATGGCCCCCTAGCCTGTTCTAGCCGCGGCGCTCTCGGCCCCTTAGCCTGTCCTAGCCGCAGCGCTCGGCCCAGAAATTGTCTTAATCTAACCTAACCCTCAAATAATACAAAAATAAACAGCTGGCGTAGGTCCGATATTGCAGTAGGTCAGAAGTTCAGTAGGGGGGTTATTTCGTATAGACGATGTAACATTACCCATTTTTTAAGCCTACGATGACCGCACCCTTATTAATGAAAAATAATACCAACGTCTATAAATAATGTCGTCTTCTTTAGTTAAATGTCGTTTTCATTGCTAAAAATCTTACGGGGCCTTCCTCGCAGGATGCGCAGTCTCTTGTAAACTAAGAAACCGGAGACTTCATGGTGGGCGCTAAATGACGCTATTATTTACAGTGAAATATGTTTAGAAGTAACATATAAATCAGAGTTATATATGAGAATAGAGTAGATAGACGTCCAAACATATCAGTGATCATATTTGGTATAATCACAAAAGTTGATTTTTAAAGGTCGGATTGGATGAATCGCCGGTTTCGACGAAATATTAAGACGATAATAAACTTGTATTTATTTTCTGTTGGGGTCTCCCACAAGGACACACAATTATGTAGATTATCGTATTTTTAATGCTGAACTGTAATATTGTTCTCTGTTTTTAAATGGTCAAGGACCCCCTTAGAGGCTAAAACAAGGATTTTCGAAGGCGGGGGGGGGGATTTTAACATTTTGCTCCCGTAGCATTCATACAACCCCATTTATTATGTATTTCAAATTATGGTATTTAGCTGGGGTTCATTTCTTAATCCCAATCGTTTCTGGGATTAACAAACTCTGTCCAACAGAAGGCTCCCTTTACCACCTTTCAGCTTCCACCTGACTTAATTTATACCCTTAAGGTTGTCCATTATTAATTTAGACTTTTTAAATATCTTAATACCAAATTCGCCAGTATTTAAAATCCGCGATGATCAGCCACGCCACCTTTGCCCTGGGAACTTAGTCGCATTGTTTTGAAGAATATATAATTACCTGTTTCTTTTTTGGGCTAGCCATGGTCAGGGGTTGGTTGCTGTGGTTTATCGAATTCTGTTTGAATCCTACATTCTTGCCCACAAACTAATAATATTAACAATAAAATGAAATTTGAAAATATCTGAAGTAAGAAAATAATATGATCACAAAGGAAACTAAAATGTTGAAATCCTCTGCTTTGATTTCTGAATATTTCAGACTAGTTTCTGAACATGGGAGAAGATCGGAAGCATGAAGATAGATCCCGGGACAGGTCTCCTAGACGTAGATCTAAGTCTAAAGACCGAAGACGATCTCGGTCCAAGGACAGGAAAAAGACTAGCAAGAGGCGTAAGCCCTCTCTATACTGGGACGTACCTCCCCCAGGGTTTGAGCACATTACTCCGATCCAGTATAAGAGTATGCAGTCCGCTGGTCAGATTCCGGCAACACTCATGCCGGATACTCCTCAGGTTAGTCGTATCTCTTATTTCTTATCGTATGAAGATAATTTATTTTATATTCTTTCAATTTGAAATGTTAAGATTTTTTACAAGCAGTGGATTCCTTAAAGGTTTCTCAATATAATAATGAACAAATTATTAATATACAAATTTTTCATATTTAATCTTATAAGGGGAATATGCAACTTAAGATTAAAAATTGAATTACAAATTACAAACCGTATTCCTGGACTAATATCAATTGTTAACAAGTGAATATTTGTGCATTTGCACAATTATACTAAGTTTATTTTTTCGGAACAGAAGAATATATGTAATATGTATGACATTTTTTATAAAGGAATATAAATCAATACAAAAAATTTTTTCAGATTGAATACAACAAATCAAAAAACTTTAGTACATCAAAAATTAAATGCATTATAAGATTATTTCTCATGAAATACAGCTATGATTGTCTTAAATCTTACACTGTCACACGTTACGTTCTTTGTTACTTTGACTGTTCGTTTTTCAGGCTGCTGTAGCTGTAGTTGGAAGCTCTATAACTCGGCAAGCTAGAAGAATCTATGTCGGAAATCTACCGTTCGGGTTTACAGAAACAGAAATGATAGATTTCTTTAACCAGCAAATGCATCTGAACGGTTTAGCGCAGGCCGAAGGAAATCCAATGCTAGCCTGTCATATTAACAGAGATAAAAACTTTGCTTTCCTTGAGTGTCGATCCATCGACGAAACAACAACAGCAATGGCATTCGACGGTATCAATTTTAAAGGCCAGTCTCTGAAGTTACGTCGACCCCGTGACTACCAGCCACTCCCCAGCGGGAGTGGACTGGAGAATGTTGGAGGTGGTATGGGCGCAATGCCGGGTATCGTGAGCACTGTTGTTCCGGACTCAGCGGACAAGATCTTCGTCGGTGGTATTCCGAACTATTTGAACGAGGATCAGGTTCAGGAGCTCCTGGTATCCTTCGGGCAGTTGAAATCCTTCAACCTTGTCAAGGATATAGGAACAGGATTATCCAAGGGTTACGCGTTTGCAGAGTATCTCGACTCAAATATCACAGATCAGGTTAAAATTATTACCAAATATGAAAATTTGCAGTGCACTTAACTAAAAATAAGTCAAATATTTTTTACTCAATGATTTTTAAATCCTATTCTCTTCTTTTAAAAGTTGTTTGATCGCAAAGTTTTATATTTTGGGGTAAAGATTTGTTTGGGGGGTTGAAAATATTTAAAAGCTTTTAATATGAAATATGTGTATTTATATTCAAAATATCATTCTTGAACTTTATTCTAGGAAAACTATACCCCTTATTACATATTTCTTCAAAAAAGCATGTTTTATTTCCAGGCGATTGCTGGATTAAACGGTATGCAGCTTGGTGACAAAAAGATCATTGTCCAGCGAGCTAGTATCGGCTCCAAAACAATGGGAGCCGGTATGCCCGCCCAGCTCCAGGTTCCTGGTCTGGTGGGAGCAGGACCTGGAGCTCCTACAGAGGTTCTCTGTCTTCTCAACATGGTGGTTCCCGAAGAGCTGACAGATGAGGAGGAATACGAAGATATCTTGGAGGACATCAGAGAAGAATGCGGAAGATTCGGAGAAATTAGAAGCATTGAGATCCCTCGTCCCGTGCCTGGTATAGATGTTCCCGGCTGTGGGAAGGTCTTCATCGAGTTCGGTAGTAGCACTGAGTGCCAGAAGGCCCAACATGCGCTCACCGGAAGGAAATTCGCCAACCGTGTCGTTGTAACAAGTTATTTTGACCCTGACAAATATCATCGCCGAGAGTTTCAATAATTTTTCATTCAATGTTTAGAATTCTGATGAAAAATGATATTGTACTTTGTATTGAAAAGTAAGAATATAATTCTCCCTATGTCTGTATTTTTTTGTGTTCCAAGTATTAATAAAAGTTTCTCTTTTATAAATGCTATAAAATGCCCAATCAAGCATTCAAACTTTTTGCTTTTCAGAATTTGATAAAATGCAGAAGGTTTGATATATCTGGAGCAAAGATGGGTTCTACAGGACGTGCATCCTTGTTAGAAGTTGCTGAGAAAGAAGTTGATTTCACAGTTTTTTCTTTATCCTGGATTCCTTCGTCTGCTCGTTTAGTTGTGAGCGGAGCATCCAACGCAGGTCATTAAGACCCAAGTGTTTGAAGTGGATTGTTCAGATATTTGAGAATTGTGTGAGAAAATAATTATTGAACTAAAGATTTATTTATTTACCTGTCCTAGGTTTTATAGATACAATAGCAGAATTAATGACACTTAAAAATACTAGGCTTTTTAAGGGCGCTTCGCGCCCATCTTCTATTTCAATTGTGAACATTTTCTCGTTGGATACACTGTAAAACAAAAACAAACAAAATTTCGCGGACTTTAGAAAACAGACAGGTCATCAAACAGACAGACAGGTCAAACATATAGACAGACAGGTCAAACAGACAGACAGTCAGTTCAAACAGACAGACAGTCAGTTCAAACAGACAGACAGTCAGTTCAAACAGACAGACAGTCAGGTCAAACAGACAGACAGACAGACGAGACAGGTCAAACAGGCAGACAGACAGGTCAAATAGACAGACAGACAGGTCAAAAAAACAGAAAAACATGTCATACAGACAGACAGATAGATCAAAGAGACAGACAGACATGCCAAAGAGACAGACAGACATGTCACCAACATCTGATGAACCATTATCAGATTAGTTTGAAATAATCTCATTGTTAAACAGTTTTGGGGATCCAACGGGATCTAGATATTGCTGGGGATCCAGATATTGCTGGGGATCCAACGGGATCCTATGTACTAGGTTTTAGGACACATTGCAATGTGAGAGCTCTGACATTAGTTTTCTCGAAATAAAAATAAAGGTTGTGCAGATAGAAGGCCTGGGTTTATGCAATGATTCTATACTAATTATATAGTTTGTTTACAATAAACCCAGTGTCAAAGCTGTTAAAATGCGTCACAGTAAATTGTAAACAACCTCTTTCCCCCTCTCTTCAGTAAAACGTTCATTGAGCAGATCGGTGATTTTTGTCGATTTAGAAGTAAATGTAAAATCTGATAGAGGTAATCATAATTTATGAACTTGACCCTGATATCTGAACAAACCCTTTAACAAGCACAGTGATGTTGTTTTTCCGTATTTGAAGAATAGAAGCAATTAATTTGATAGCACAAACAATTACAATTACACCTATATGTAAGAATCAAAATAGCCTTGTGCAACAATTTAAGATAAAAGACAGGAAAAATTATCTTTGTTTTTAAATTTCTTTGATTTAAACAATAAAATCCTGATGTTGAAGAAAGGTCACTTGACAAGTTGACATATTTTATAAATTTAGTTTACCTTTTCATAATATTTGCAGGATTATTTTAAAGGTATTTGTAACAGCATTTACTTCGTAGTTATGTTAAAAAATATTTATTAGAAATGATCCATCGTAGTTGTTTTCAAACCCACTGAAATATGTTACCATGGGAGAGAGCTTTTTTAATGTTTTTATCAGCATCTCTGAAAAGAAATTAGCATTAATCGAAACCAAATTATATTCATTCTCGTTCATCCAAAAAAAAAATTAAAATTTCCTTCAAATAAGATTCTGATTTTTAAGTTTATATAATCCTAGGAGCTGGGTTGATCAAGGTCTTCAGCTTGGGTGGACGAGATCTCTCAGAGACAGGTTCAGCTAATCTTCCCAGAGCTATCAGGTGCGCATTCAATATTATATTTCACTCACTAGAATTGTTATTGTATTATGCATTCTGCTTGTGAAGAATAAATTAACTAAAGTGAATTTAAAATTATAAAAAAACATACCATTTATTTAATGTAGACGAATTAGTGTTAATTTTATTTTAAATGTGATTTTTGTTGTCAATTTCTAATCTGGTTGTGAATTGTGTGTTCCATTAGCACCTTAATGTTGAATCGCTAATTATACTTTTTTGTGTATTTAGATGTGGAACCTTTTATGTCTGTGATTTGACGGATAGGGTTTACTGTTGCGGAGATTTCTCCGGATCCTTAGTTTTCTGGGATATTGAAACCTTACTCCAGGTGGACACTGTCAAGGCACACTCCGATATAGTGAACACTATTGCTGGCGGTGGTATTGGGTCTTCAGAAGTAGTTACAGGTTCAATATTTCTTTATCTAATTGATGTTGCAACTATATCGCTACTTACATCATATTTAATCGTGCAAAGCTCTTCAAGAGGAATTTTTTGACATAACAGAAATTTTTTTCTAGATTGAATCATTACAAGAATTTTATAACAAAGAAATTTGCATTTTATGCGCGCATGTTGGTGTTCAAGCTTGGAGATAATCAATATAATCCGGTCCACTCTCACGTTATTTTTTACAAGAAACTTTTGAAAAGATATGACTTTTTTCTTAATTTTTAAGAATTTGCTTTCTTTGTTTATTATTTTGTTTTATTTCAGGTGGTCGGGATGGAGAAGTAAAGTTATGGGACCGGAGAACTCTAGAGAAACCTATTCTGCGTATGTCTCCTGGTGAAACAGAGACAAAGAGAGACTGTTGGTCCGTCTCTCACTCAGGTCCAGACTCTAAACTTGTCGCTGCAGGGTTCGATAACGGTGATATAAAAGTTTTCGATGTTAGAGCGACTAAACTACTGTGGGAAACCTCCTTATCTAGAGGTGTATCAAACCTGAACCTGGTTCAGGGTTCTACTCCTGGTTTAGTGGCAGGAACAGTTCAGGGCAAACTATTCAAATGGAAAATATCATCTGGAGATTCTACACAATCTACACAGTTGGATAAATCTACTGTTTGGTCTACGGAGATGATAAAAGATGGAACCCTGGTGAGCTGTATGGGCTCCGGAGCACTCTGTGTCACGGAGTATAATAAGGACGGATTGGAGTGTGTCAATACTCACCAAATATCTGAACCTCCTCTTACAGGTCTTGCCACCAGTTCAGACAAACCTGGTTTATTTGCTACATCTAGCTTTGATAAATCCATCAGAATATATTTTTATACCGGTGCAAAGTAGATTTTTTTACAGAAAAGAATGTCTTCGGACCGACGAACATCCGACGAGGATGAGAAAAATGACAAGTATCAAGATGAGAGTCGGAAACTGACCGTACTTGACCCTTTCCCAGTAGATGACACGCCCACTCCAACCAAAATTTTGAGACTTGCAAATGACTTGTTTCCGGATTTTCAGGATCCGAAAGAAAATCCGTTTGACGCACATTTCAGGAAAGCAGCAGAAGCTGTAAAATCAGGTTTGTTTACCTACTTTAAGTTGTCTCTAGTCTTTTTTATTAAGGATTTTGTAATTTGAAACTGTTATTAACTTTGAAAATGTACCGTTCAGAAGTATAAAATCTGTAGCGACATTTTTTTAAAGACTTTATTAAACAAAAACGAATTTTATTCCTCCTGAAAGTTGTTGGTGTCAACTGTCAATTTAGTGTCTGTTTTTTTTTTCATTCATGGTTTCCATTTTTTTCCGGCTTAATTTGGATCCGTAAAGGCCTTGCGGAACCTTTTCTGAAGCTGACAAGAACGATAAACCATTATCAAACTTCTGTAAACCTTCATTTACTTTTAATAAATCTACCCCCAGATGCTGTGACATGTTAAAAAAAAATGTACGAGATGATTCTTCCATATGGGATTGATCCGGAATTATCGTTCCTTAATCTCTTTTCAGTCACACCATGCTCTGTGAAGCATGTAAGGAGTAGATTTATTCTTAATTCGATTTTATAAGGTTCCCCTAAATTTTCAAAAGTTTACTGGGTTATTATCATGCATGACAGCTTCAGAAAAGGTTTTTGAAAGCCTCTACGGATTCAAGTTGATCCAAAAAAATAATTGGAAACTTAAGTTTCAATTTTGTTGAAGGTAGTATCAATTGTTATAAATATTGTTCTCATGTCAGTTTTAAACATTTTCATTTTTAGGTTCAGACAGGCTTTCTGCTTCAATATCAGCAAATGATATACCGAGTGATGATTCTTTAAACACTCCTAGTATATATCCTATATCTGCTCTGAACACACCTACTCCGTTTACTAAAAGGTATTTATTTATCTTTACTTGTCTATAGTTCAGTTTAAACAAGTTTATATTTAGAGCCCCGATATCTAAACAGATCTCTGGACGGAGTATATCTAGAAACCTGAAACCTCTTTTACCAAACGGACCCCTTCCTCTTTTTAAACCAAGTTAGTAGATTTAATAACGTCCATTAAAAAGGAACTGTCGACGTAATGTTAATGTACCCGGGTTCAGTGCCAAGGGGCACTTTTTTGTACTTTTATAAAAGGAAACAAAAATGCAATTTGTATAGGCAGATCTGATTCAACCAGTCATGATGTATTTTTTACCCATCTAAAAGCAATCGAGAATTTACTGAATATTGAGTTTCCAGGAGTTTCATGGCAAAGCACTGGCTCATAATAACTTAATTTTTACAAAATTGTTATGGTTATTATTTTTTTTTTAATATTTAATATTTTGTATTTGGGGTTTTCGCTGATTATATATTCCATATGAAGTACGAGAGACGTAAAACCTAGGATGATCATTTAAGGAAAGTAATGGAGTCTTTTTTGAGTGTACTGGGATAAAGGGGTTGATGAGCCAGTTGTGAGCCATGAAGAGCCAGGAGCTGCCGACCATAGTAGCGTTGAATGGGATGTATTGTTTGATCGGATCATGTCCGCTATTAGGACTTTGTCCTAGATTCTACGTACTTTTTAGTCATAATTTTTATTTAATTTCATGCCAGATTCCCTTTTATCTGATAAATGTTGAGGGATAGTGGTAAATATAATTCTGCTTTGTCTCTGCTATATAAATCCACCAGTTTGTTTGTATGCGTAAACAACATTTAGAAATTAGAAATTTTCTGATGGAAAAATAAGAATAATTTAATCACTTTGCTCAGAAAAAGGTTAAAAGGGTACCGTTGTAAATCGGGCATGCCATTTTTTTTTTATTGATATATTAAAACTATTATCTCCTATGCCTTGTATGTTTAGGTGTAGAACATGAACCTTCTGCGGATAAAGCTCAAGTTCTACTCAAGATGCCTTCAGGAGAAACCGTGAAGCTGTACAACGTTCCTTTAGGTACACATACCGATTTTTAAGACCAAAGCTAACACCAAAATGCTCTTGCCACCTCCACTCGCTCAAAACACTTTTCATTTTTTTTAGCCAAAGAGTTGTTTCTCCATGGAATGATTAACCCTGTGATATAAAAACTGCACCAACGTTAAATACTTTTAAATACAGATATGATAAATATGTAAAAAATTTCTAATCTAGTTTATTTTGTTGGGACAAAAAGAGCCAAAAAAAGATTACTTTAAAAGAAAACAGAAAGGCCAAATAAGAAAAAAAAATAATCTTAGAAAAAATTTTAAATAAACATGTCGAAAAATAAAAAAAAATAAAAAATGTCAAGGAAGAGAAAAAATAAAAACTCTACCAAAAAAAAAGAAATAAATGTCCCTTATTTTTAATCTTGATTCACTGGATATTCGTAATTATTGAATATAATATACTCTGTATATATTGATGTGAGATATGCAACCATATGAATATCATGACAACAATCGGAAATTTTCTTATATACTCCGCCAGGAGTCCTGAAAATAATCCAAACATAAACATAAACATTGCACATCATGCAAAGTCATTAATCCAGAACTTACTTGATAAGCATAAGATTGATTTATGGTAGGAGTGAAAACCTAGGAAACATTGTTAAGAGGCAGTCAAGATTAATATATAAATAGGTACTCCTATAGAGATTTGCAATAAAGACAAAATCAAACTTTAAATTGTCTTTAAGTTTTCTATTGCCAATTTTAACATTTATATAAGCGGGCGCTGAATTATTATATTTCAGTCAGAGATAATGATGTATTGAATGCAACACCGAAAGAAAGGATTCGATCTACTTTTAGTCGGGGGAGTAAAAACCATTCTTCTGAGCTTGAAGAACCGACTCCGAGGACGGATAGTTCGGAATCCAGCACCACTGAGGACTTAAAGAGAAGAGAAGCTCAGGAGAGAAACCGATATTCTGCTATGCGAAGCAGAATTCGAAAACGAGAAGTTTTTGATCAAATGAAGAAAGAAACTAAACATCTTTCAATGGAAAACAATATACTCAGGAAAGTTCATCAATATTTAATTGCAAAGATTATTTCAATATCATTTCATCACATGATCATATCCATTGAAATTTTTGTTAAATGATATTATATTGTATACAATATTGTATTGTTGAACTGTAGACAGGAGATTATAAAACTGAAAAAGGTTCTCCAAGAGCATATTCACTGTGATGTTACCATTAACACAAATCAACAAGAAACTGTCAGGTGATAATGAATTTGATTAAATCAATAAATTGAAAAAAATCCAGTTTTACCTAAATAAGCGTTCGGTGAAATTGGGTATAAATTCGTTAATGGGTTAAAATGCTCCAAGATTTGCAATTCCACATCAGTGCCGTAAAAATGATTTGTTTAAACTAAACAAAACAATTATCTTATTTCTAGAATGTTGATAGAACCTCAGTATCTGATCTCCTGCTCCCCTCAATCATCTAGAAATCTTGATATTCATTCCCCCCAACTTCTGGGACAATCTTCCGGTATGATTTTAATTAATTGTCAACAACAACAAAAATTAAGAAATTTATCAGTGAGTTTATATAAGTTCATGATGAAGCATTTTTGTTGAAGATGTTCCGGAACAAGTGAGGCATATGTGTTCTCAGACCAACCCTGAGATATATCCTAGATCGATAAATCCTGCAGCCCTCGGCATTACTAGCCTCGGAGTGAAGAAAACAGTTCAATCTAAAATCGACGAGGAGAATATAGATCTAAGCATGCAACTACTGCTCCAACAACCCCAACCCAGAGTTCCACTTGTTCACCAGGATTCAATCTCTAACCTGCTAAAGAACTCTGGTTCATTTCTGCTACGCAGGTCGGATTCCAACTCTGAGAGTATAGTAGTATTGGAGAGCTCAGATTTTGAAGTGAGTAGAGTAGACAGGTTGATGATGGATACAAGAGAAACCGAACCCTTTCAAAACTTTCTGAGAGAATCAGATAAGAAGGGTGAGCATGTAAGTGCTAAGCTTGAAGAGGAGTTAGACCTAGAGGAGATAAGATCCCCACCCCAGATATTCCCGGAGGATCTTAGAACAGCTAAACCTAAAGAGAATGAACCAAAAACAGAACCAAATCAAATTTCTCAACAAAAGCCCAGAAAAATTTCAACCATTCCTCGTAAAAGGTAGAACAGATTCTCTAAATCCTTTAATCTGAATTTTTAATCTTTCCCTAATTAACATTTCAATTAATGCACATTTTATTAATCCCCCCTCCTCAGTCTATGTTCTGTAGTTTACACGTTTTTTGTTGTATTAATTAGTGTCAGATTCCAGCTAAACTTAGAAGATAAGAAAACTGCAACAAGCTTGAGACATGTTCATTTTTCATACCCTAGATTTACCCTAGATAACAAACGTTTTTTATTCAAGATTGAATCGTCTTTTGCCACCATCGGAGAATGAGAAAGCTAGGAAACCTGTGGCTCGATCTTTAGGAGATAAACTGCTCGAACTCAAGAGAAAGATGGGAGAAGATCAGGCCACGGAGGAGTTTCTCAATAAATTTAGAAAAAAATAGTTCTCGAAAGATTGAAAAGGAAACTTTTTGTGTTTTTTTTCAAAATCACCAACAGCGTGGTTTCATTTGTTAAAATAAAAATGTAAATAGTAAATATTTAACTATTATGCAATCTGTGATATAATGAAAACCTGTTATTTTTCTATTATTGTTATGATCATCATTATACATGATTTGTCAAACTTAAATCCGTTTGAAACATGTCTCCTCTTCTATTATTCTGTTTTGTAGTATTGTTTCAACTCTCTTCTAGGATTCTTTCCTAATTTATAAAAGAACCCCATGCTCATATCTTACAAATTTGACCATTTTCTCTTTAAACATGATTAAATCATAAAAAAAAATATTTCAAAAATTAACTAAGCGTTTTTTTTTATCTTAACCGACAAACAGCTTCAATGCCATGTAGTACACTCATTCGGCTTAGCCGTTTCAACGATTGATGGAAACCAAGGAAACTGACGAATATAAGTTACTGAATAAATTTCAGGGAAAATGAGTTTAGAGTTCCGAAGCTTGCAGCCGACTGAGTATCTTCGGAAACATATATCTTCGGGATTCAGGGAAACGGAATTTAGCTATTTAGCTATTTTTTCAGTCTTATATATTTATTTGTCTATTTTCGTATAAAATGTAAAATTTTAAATATACTTTAAATTTCCGTTGATATTTAGGCCAGATGGTCGAAAACTTAACGAACGACGACCGATTTCAATATCATCTGGAAATATAAAATCTGCCGATGGATCGTCAATAGTCAGACAAGGGAATACAACAGTAGTTTGCGGTATCAAGTTGGAGTTGGCTAAACCTACTCCAGAGAACCCAAACCAAGGATTCATAGTTCCCAATGTTACGCTTCCTGCCATGTGTAATCCTAGTTTTAAATCCGGACCTCCCTCAGCTGAAGCACAGTCCCTGTCCGCCTTCGTAAAGGAAGTTATTGACTCCTCCAGCTGTATTGATCTAACTGAACTGTGTCCTGTAAACCATATGTTTGCCTGGGTTCTTTATATAGATATTATCTGTCTGGATCATGATGGGAATATCAGGGATGCAGCTGTGGCAGGTCTCATGGCGGCGCTTAGATCTCTTCAAATCCCTGAACTTGATTTTGATTCTGAGACAGAGAAAGTATCCGTCACATCAGGTTGGTTTTCTATCATGATTTAGAAAATCAAAATATATTGTTAGTGACCGTGTAATTGCACCTTTCTTTGATCAATAAGGTTTTTAATTGAGAGTAATCAATTTTTAAAAGGGGGAGGAACATGAATTCATTCTTTCTTGATTAGGCAAAGCTTTTAAGGAGGCCGTTCTTTGAAGGATATCCTTGAAGATATATCATTATATTTATATCTTCTGTTACCCAAGCCTAGTTTATGTTTAGTGCGGAATCCCCTGAAGTTGTGTAGGATGGCTGTCTCCTGTAGTTCCGGAATATATGATATGGATTCTCCTAAACTAATCTCAGATACAACCTGGGAGGAGGAGGAGAACTCAGATTCACAAATAACTTTGGTCACCTTGGACAGGTATAATTTTTTAAATCGTCAATTTAGGAAAGCTATTTGTTTTTACTTGTTTCATCTTAATTTTTTTTATAAACAATCTCATATTCATGCAAAAGGATCATTTAGGTCTGCCGTTAAATCTTAAATCTTCAAATAAACATACTCTACATCAATCCTGTTTCAGTGGTGAGATCTGTACTAGCCAGCAGACTGGAGGCTCTCCGCTATCCTCGGAGGCATTACAGGAGGCCATTTCCTTAGCTTCCACGCACAGTAAGGAGATACTCAATGCTCTAAAATCTCTAACGTAAAACCTTGAATTGTTTATATTTTCAGAATAAAATGGAGGAAACAATATATCTCCAGCAGGCTGTGACAATGTTACGGAATGAGAAGGATGAGGAGAGGGATAGATGGTTGGACTGGGTTCTCTCCTACATACTCAACCCTGACACTCAAATTGAGAAAATAAATATGAATTTACGGAAAGAAATATTCTCTATATTGTCTGCAGTTTTCCTACTTGAGATTCATCATGTTAGTGACACCCATCCTACTCCACAGTGCTCAGAGAACCTTCTCTCATATCTATTACAAGGTAATATATTCTCGTGTTTTATGAAATCTGTGTTTATTTTAAAAAAATGGTAATTATAACTATTAATTACTACTAAACCGGGAGGTTAAAGGAGGATTATCAAATTAAGGGAAAACTTTTAAGGCATTTAACGCCAAAAATTTGATTTGAAAGTTTTTTGATAAAAGAAACAAGATAATTAACTATCATGTGTATTTGTACTCTCTGCACTTAACCGTACAGTACATAATAATATGATAAAAGATCAATAGAATTCCCTCTGTTAGATTCTTGTAGCAAATATAGATATTTTTTAATAAGAATAAGAAATAAATAGGAGTTAAAGGGAGTGACCGGCTATGTAAGGTAGTTGAACTGAGTATTCAGTGTTGTGGAAAACTTCTTTCGGATTCATTTAAGACATATAAAACTTTTTAAAGATCTGTAAATCCTGAGTTTGGGCGCAAATTCGACATTCAAAACTCCTACTTTGGGGGTGGATACGTTTTCATAATTAGTTCATAATTAAAAAGAGTTTTATATGTCTCAAATGAATCCGAAAGAAGTTTTACACAATACTCAGTTCGATCCTTACGTTACGGTCACTTCCTTTAAAAGTTGGCATACAGGTGCGGCAAACCCTTAAATTTTAGTAATATATCAACTAATTAGTCACTAAGTCAAAATCATTGTTGTGCAATGTGCATGTATATTTTAGGCCGAGGTTATGCTCTGGTTCTAAGTATGGTTCGTATCCCAGAGAAAGGATCTTGTCCTCTTGAACTAACAATTCTTCTTCTCTTTCTTGCCTCCCGTCTCATGATAAAGATAAAACTGGAGAATATCCTCCCTAAACCAGAGGATGTACAACTCGAGGTTCCATTATTCTGCCAGGAATCTAGTGCTGGTAAAGTTAAGAAGAAAAAAGGTTCGAGGAAGCGAGGACGGAAACCAGTCTCTGGGTTCCCTGAAAAGCTGGATAGACAAGGAACCAGGGAGTTTGAAAATCTAGCGGAGTATGAAACCTCGAGTGAGACGGAATCTGAGGAGGATTATCTGAGAGGTGGAACTCTACGGACTAATCATATTAACTATTTAACATATTTTGACCATGGTAAGTTAATCTAAATTTCTTAATGTTTTTAATAAAGATAAATATTTATAATCTCTCATGAAACAACTAACTTTAGACGAATTAAAAAGCTTAAAAGATACATTACATGTAGAGCCGGATCGTGGATCCGTCCTGCTATAAAGAATCTTATTTCCCAATCCGGATACGGGTTAGACTATTATTCAGTGCATTTCCAACTGTTTTATCATTTTAGTCCCAAGAACTTGACAACGTTGACCCATGATTTAAGCATTTTCATTACCCTTATCTTGACAAAAGGAACGCATGTAACATGAACAATTAATTTGGTATGCATAATGTATCCCTAAAAATCCAAATTATTATTTTTCAATTAATTATTTAGTTTATGCTAAATGATAAAACGTGTTGATTGTTTTGAAGGTTAATACGTATATGACGGGTCATATAACACATAAAACACAGATTGATTGGTTTGATGGTTAATACTATGCGTAAATGACGGTCATATTAAATAATTATAAAGCTTATCAATTGTTTTGAAGGTTAATCCTATGCGTAAATGACGGTCATATTAAATAATTATAAAGCTTATCAATTGTTTTGAAGATTAAAAATATGCGTATATTACGGGTCATATCATACAGTTTTAAAGCGTGTTGATTGATTTATTTGTTAATAAGATAGATATATGATATTTCACATATCATACAGTTTTAACGAGTATTGATTGTATTAAAGGTTATTCATATGCGTATATAACAGGTGATATGGATAGTGACGCCGTTATTAGAAACTCAAGGGTAGCACCACCAGCATCTTTTTCTAGCATCAGGAACCAATAATAAATATTTTTTTATTATTATTATTATTTACATATAGATATTCCCAATACGCATACCGCAAAGTAATAAATTGGCGAATTTAAGAAATACAGTAAGTAGATCAATTAATGCCGTCATTTTATTTGAATTATAGAGACTCTTTTATATAGATTGTAACATATATTAATGAAAAATGTTACTTTTTTCATTTGTATTTTTTTATTGGTTCCGTTAACAGGAATGATACATTGAGAACATCTGGGAGAATATTCGAGGTCAAACACGCATCCTCGGCCGAGGCCGGGATGATAACACAGGTTCTCCAGTTAGCAGTTAAGGTTACAAGCGGAGTCTGGTCTCCGGTATCGGAGAAGGATAAAGAGCTCTCTCTGCAGATTATATCTATCTGTGAAGATCTTATCAAGGTGGGGACAGGACCCAATATAATCGTAACAAACATTTAAAGATATTCCTTTTGTAATGCAGATCTTTAAACCTAGCGCAGGGCATCTCAGATCAAATTTTAAAAAATCATTAAAAATAGGATTAGCTATAAAAACGTCGGCTTTAATTTATGTGGCAATCATTTGTTAATGAATTTATTCTTACTAAAGAATAAAAACCTTATCCAGGAATTTTACAAATCTTATGATTTTTATAGATAGTTGTTAACTGACGCTGTCTAACCGTCTTTAGCTTACTAAAACTGACTGGAACTGAATAAAATTGAGAATAACTGACAATAACCGTATGTATACAATTGTCAATGAGTAGCAATAATTGACTAAGACTGTATCCTGAATGTTTACAACTGTCTATAAGTTACTATAATTGACTAAGACTGTATCCTGAATGTTTACAACTGTCTATGAGTCTCTATAATTGGCTAAGACTGTATCCCGAATGTTTACAGCTTTCTATGAGTCTCTATAATTCACTAATTCTCTGTGACCTCGTAGCTCCTCTAGTTTGATTTTACTGGTATGACTTTGTGACCTCGTAGCTCCTCTACGTTTGATTTTATTGGTATGACTTTATGACCTCGTAGCTCCTCTAGTTTTGATTTTACTTGTATAACTTTGTGACCTCATAACTGTCTATGAGTCTCTATAATTCACTAAGACTGTATCCTGAATGTTCAGAATTGTCTATAAATAATTATAGTTGTCTAAAACTGAATCCTGAATGTTAACAACTGTCTATAAATGACAATAACTGACTATTACTGTATCCCGAATGTTTAGAAGTGTCTTAAAGTGACTTTGACGGATTAAAACTGTATCCTGTTTACAGCTGTCCATAAGTGACAATGGCTGACTAATACTGTATCCCAAATGTCCATAATGCGCAACTTGAACTAATTAAAACTCTATCCTATATTTCTAATACTGTCTGTAAGGTACTGTAAGTGTATCCTAAGTGACTAACTGTCAATAAATGACCTCAAATGACTAAAACGGCAACATTAATGTCTTAATAAAACTATCTTTAACTATTTTAAACTATTAAGATGGATATTCCTACGGAAGGAAGACTATGGACTCAACTTGAGGCTCGAGTTATTCTCAACTGTTTGTTCAACATTAAGTTTATTGCACATCCAGCTAAACTAACAAGTTCAAAAGGTTCGTCTTTTAAATTGTCTTTATTGGGAATTATTAACAAAACATTAAAGGGAATGTAGACTCATTATAGTCTTCCTGATTCTATCCTTCCCCATTCTATCCTTTCTTATTTTATTCTTCCTCATTCAATCCTTCCTGATTTTATCCTTCCTCATTCTATCCTTCCACATTCTATCTTTTCTCATTCTGTCCTTCCTCATTCTATCCTTCCTGATTCTATCTTTCCTCATTCTATCCTTCCTCATTCTGTCGTTCCTCATTCTAGCCTTCCTCATTCTATCCTTCCTCATTCTATCCTTCCTCATTCCATCCTTTCTGATTCTATCCTTCCTGATTCTATCCTTCCTGATTTTATCCTTCCTAATTCTATCCTTTCTGGTTTTATCCTTCCTCATTCTATCCTTCCTCATTCTATCCTTCCTCCTTCTATCCTTCCTCATTCTATCCTTTCTGATTCTATCCTTCCTGGTCTTATCCTTCCTCATTCTATCCTTCCTCATTCTATCCTTCCTCATTCTATCCTTTCTCATTCTATCCTTCCTGTTTCTATCCTTCGTGATTCTATTTTTCCTCATTCTATCCTTCCTCATTCTGTCGATCCTCATTCTATCCTTCCTCATTCTATCCTTCCTCATTCTATCCTTACTCATTCTTTCCTTCCTCATTCTATCCTTCCTCTTTCTATCCTTCTTCATTCTATCTTTCCTCTTTCTATCCTTCATTCTATCCTTCCTCATTCTAGCCTTTATTCTATCCTTCCGCTTTCCATTTTTCCTCATTCTATCCTTCTACATTCTACCTTTCCTCATTATATCCTTCCGCGTTCTATACTTCCTCATTCTATCCTTCCTCCATTCCTGATACTATCCTTCCTCCTTGCATCCTTCCTCCCTGTACTCTTCCTCATTTATCCTTTCTCCTTGCACCATTCCTCACACTATCCTTCATCCTTGCACCCTTCCTCATACTATCCTTTTTTATTCTTTCCTTCCTCCTTGGACCCTTCCTAATAATATCCTTTCTTCTTGCAACCCTTCTTAAATATCCTTCTATCTTTCAACCTCATGTTATACAATCATATTATAAAAACGTTTAGCGTGAATTGTGAAGAGCGGTAAAATACGTACCCATATATTTTTTGTGGTCAGTTTTGATATGGTTCGATACAATACTACGAACAATATGTGTGGACACGTTTATATATCTGTATATTTGAATGAGATCGATTCATTGAATATCAAAATTGAATGAAGATTTAACCTTATCTACAGAAAATAAATTTGGTTCACAAGGGATTTTGTAGTGAGGAGGTTAAAAGCTTGAATTCCCGGAACATTTTTTTGTGTTGAAGTAACCGAAAGATTAGAGACATTTGTCATTATAAATTAATTTCTTCTTGAAAATTTAAGAATTTAAATATTTTAGGGTTTCCTGAATCTGAATTAAACACTTTGGTAGAAGATAGAAAATGTTTATCCCTGCCTCAATGGCCGAGTATCTGTAGAGAGATTATAACAATATTTCTTCATATTGTTAATCTGCACCGTTCTCATCCAGAGTTCAGATCCAACCCTGAGCTCGCCTGTTCCAGATCCTTCTTAGTCCTGTGTCGGAGTATCGTAGACTCTATCTCGGAGAGAAGATCTGATTTGAGTTTTGAGGATGGTGAGATAGTAAAACTGTTGTGTAGTATCATTCAGTTAGTCTCCGCCTCTGAAGTAGATTCCAGGAGTTTGTGGTCAGACCTAGGTCTCAGTATACTCTCAATAGTAGGAGAGATAGAGTGTTCCCGGAGCAGGGTTTTGGTTCTAGATTCTCTAGCGGGGTTTTCAAACACAAGAAAGGTTTCTCCAGAAACATATTTTAACCTAGGAATCCGTTCATTTCCTTTAGAATTATTTTGTAAAGCATGTTGATGGTGTCGTTGCGAAATTTGATTAGATTTGTGATAAAATATATCTATTTTGCTCTTATCTCAGTTTTATTTTAGGCTTATAAATATTAAGATGGATTAGGGGATACGGATTTTTGCTTGGAATGGGGGGGAGGTCATTTTGATATGTGTCGGTTATTTTTATAGATACGAAATAGGAGAGGGTGGGTTCTAAATTAAATCTCAAATCAGTCAAATCTCAGTACATCTTATATTTATTGAATAAGAAACGGATTTAATAGTGCGGAAACTAAGACATTTCTCCGATAGTTCTAAAGAGGTATCTCAAGCTTATCTGAGTATGCTAGAGAGAACTGTAGACAATTTGACGGACTCCTGGGACGGAGACAAGGAGGAAGAGAAGGAGGAACTGAATATAGAACTTAAAGTTTCAAGTAATCTTAGTAAAGAAGAAAATTTAGAAGGTAAGCATCTTAATTTAGATTAACTTAAATATCCTTGTTATATCCGCTCTATCCTTTGTATCATAGTTCTATTCTCTGTATCCTTGTTGTTATTTTATTCCCTGTATCCGTGTTATTCCATCCTATGTATCCTTGTTATCCTCTCTTTTGTATCCTTGAAACTTTATTCTCTTAATCCTTCTTATTCCATCCTCTTTAACCTTGAAATGTTTTTTCTCTTAATCCTTTTATTCTATCCTCTGTATCCTTGTTCTATCCTCTGTATCCTTGTTAATATCCTCTGTATCCTTGTTATAATATCCTCTGTATCCTTGTTATAATATCCTCTGTATCCTTGTTATCCTCTTCTCTGGATCTAGAAAGTACAGACTGTAATTTCAAATCACATAAGCTCAAGTGAAATTTTCATAGTATTGTGGTTAAGCGTAAAACTTATTCCTTATCCATGTTGAAATGTTGAAATGTTGAAATGTTGAAATGTTGAAATGTTGAAAGGATGCTTTAAATTACACATCAATATTTACATAAATTATTAGGTTTACGACTAATAGAATAAAGCAAACGCAATACTTGAACATAATGTTCATTATTTGATAACTTTAACTTTTCCGTGACCTTATTATAAAGTTTACGCAATGTGGATGAGATTCTCATCAAATTAAAATGCATCTGTAGCATAAAGCTACTCTAGCCAGGCCGTTCATATCAAACAAGTTGGTTTGCCTCCAATATCCGGTAATATCTGTGTATACAGGACATGTAATACAAACTAGCAACTTGAACTGAAAGGCATTCTTTAAAGCAATTCATCCAATTTAAATGTATAATTTTCTAACCAAATTTCTAATTCCTATATCTTTGCAACTTGATGGTTTAGATTTTTGATATTTCAAACTCAGATTATTTGATCAAGCATAAGAAATATTTAATGTCTTTGTTTAATGTCCATGATATTAAGTTGAAAAGATATAGTGATTAAAAAATCGGAGTTTGTGTCAAAGACTCAACTCCTTTCCTCAAAGTAAAATTTTCAAGCACAGGGCACTAGCCGCAGCTTTTAACCACCAAAGTCAAAGCGCACGCCCCATAACTAAATTATACTACACCTAAATTTGGAAAAATACAATTTGGGGAGGAGACTGGGGTTACTGCTCTTGCGAAAGGTCTAGCACCGTACTTCACTGTTAATGTGGTATTTGCTAAATATAAGAATGCTCTAAATGTGACAGAAGTACTTCGTACTTTGTATGTATATACAGGGTTATCCACCAAGGATGAGACTTTAATAACAACCTAATACTCATTAACGATATTAGGGTTAAATTTTGTCTTCTTATCAAAAAAATACTTAATGATTTTTGAAAGAATGAAACAAGTTACAGTTGAGTTGAATGGAACTTAGAATGTAAGAACATACACTAATTAAATTCAGTACAGTCTTCCTTGAAGTCTCATCCTTTCTAGGTAACACTGTAACTGTGTTAACAATGCAACAATGCAGTACGCTAATTCATGAAACAAGTGAATGGTAGGATGGGTTAGAATTAGAACTTAGATTTAAGTTTAATTAACAGTTGTCTATTCATCAGAGACCCTGGGTCCTACTTTTTATGTACGGTTAATCTTTTTGATTATTTTGTATTTTAATATTTGGATATATCGGATAAATAAGCTAAGGAGAGTATTAAGGAGTATATCACGTCAACCCGGATATTGAAGTAATCCACTTTATACGCACTATGTACACTGTTCATTTGATCATGCACAATGTTAATTGTACATAAAGATCAACGTTGTAACGTAGAATTTTTTTTTATAATTTATTATCTATTTTGTTTATATCAATTCATCGTAATGGGAATATTATAACATTATATCAAAACTGATACGTATAGGACGCACAGCTGTCAATTTTAAGTTTTTAAGTAAATATTAATTTTTTTCCAGTTTCAAGACTTGATAGTGAATCTTTTCATTTTAGATGCTAAATATAGATCAGAAATGCAAAAAAGCATACTGCTGAGCAATAGCGACGACGCAAAAAAAATTGAATATTGCATTGGTGAAATTTCGGCTCAACCAATCAAATTACCAGAACAGAACGTTTTCCTATAAACATTTGCGTCATTTTATTTATAATTCTCTGATCAACATGAAATAATGAAGGATTTAATTGGTTTGGATACGCACACAAGAGGTATTTTCCCTATCAGGTTTAATGGGAGAGACCGGCTAGACATGATAGTTTAGCTGCAAGTGTGGTATTGTGGAGAAAAACTTATTCGTTAGTCCAATGAGACATTTTTATGGTGTACAATTTTTAAATAAGTGCGTAAAGTCGTGTGTAATATGTCACCAGTTGTTTCAGTCAGCAGAAGAAACACCGTAAAAATGTCTCATTGGTATTAAATGAATCCTGAAGGTTTTCTCTACAATACTGCACTTTCAGCTCAACTACCATGTCTAGCCGGTCTCTCCCTTTAAATTAGTTAAATATCTATCGAAGTTGGCACTTATTAAGCGCTCCATTGGTAAAAAGGAGTACATTCAGAACATTTCAAATTTTTGTGTTTGATATGTTTTGTTGTTGTTATGTTTTGTATTTTGATTTTTTTGTCGTTTGAGATGTTTTAATTTGATAGGTTTGATTTTTAAACTTTCAGCTCCCTGACCTTTTAAGAATATTTGTTTTTAAAAATGTGAATGATTCATTTTTCTAATTTTAGATAAACCTGCCGGGTTCGGAGCATACCTTGAGGTTCTGCTGTGCAATGAGACTAGTTGTAAGGAGCTGGTTATATCCCACATAGATGCTATCATCTGTACACTGAGATCAGAACTCAGGCTTCAACTTGCCTCTGAGGTGTCAACATTTATCTATTTCAAGAATTTTGATTGAAGACCTTGCTGCAATTGTCATACATTTCGGTTTTCTCTTCTTATAAACTTTATTGAGGTTAAAGAACGGATAAACAATATCTTGTCTTCAAAAACGAAATAAATGTATACAGAAAAAGAAATTGAAAATTACAATTTTTTTATATAAATTTCGGTATTAACCGTCTCAGAAAATTCCATACAAATGTTAACTTTCTATTTTATTAAGGTGATCCTGCCCTTCCTTGAAGCCAAGTTTGATTGTGAGTGTGAAGATAGGAATATGCTGGTTAGTGTTCTAGATATACTCTGTACTCTGGTTCAAGAACAACCAACCGCTATGGCGCTTATCAGGGAACAACGAGCCTGGACATCGGTTAAAAAGTTTGGATCTGCTGAAGGAGAACTCAGCAATGTTTGTCAACAAATTATAAAAACTTTAATCCTAAACTCTCATAAGTTTAAGAAGATACGCCTAAGTGAAGCGGAAGCTATGGCGCTGCAGGATGACGAGAATGATAGAATTAATTTTGACGAGAGGTAAACATAATTTCTCAATCTTAAACTTTAAGCAGTAAACCAACCAGACCCGTACACAGGTGGGGGGCTATGGGCTCAGCCCCCCCCCCCACCTTTTACCTGGATTAGTAAGGTTTATAGTTTCCAGGGGGTTTTCAGACCCCAACGTGTGCTGATCCCACTTTGAAAGAATAAAAATTAAGCCCTCCCTGGACAAATTCCTGTGTACGCCCCTGAAACAAATCATAGACTATTTTATTTAGTGTATTGTATTTCAGGGACCGGAATGCACAGTATTGGTTGTTTAAACAGCTGTATCATGTTCTGGTTCAATCCAGTAATATAGTTCTAACCTCAGGATGGCCAACCACTATAAACCATTTAACAACAGCCTGGCAGGTAACCCTGGAGTTGGTGCGCAGGGTTCCAGAGTTCTTTGTATTTGCAGTAGAGCGCGGCATTACAGATATTAATGTGCAGCTAACCGAGTGCTTGATATCGGAGAAGGAGGATGTACTGCTCAAGGATTTTGCCGATCTACTTGGTGCACTTCTTAACTTTCAAGTTTATGTTATAGTCAACTTTGATCTCATGAATGAAGAACTTCTCCATATTAATATAAATCAGACCAAAGACATGCTGATAGAAGTTCTATTCCCTAAGATTCAGTCTGTTCTCTTGAACCGGAAAAATATCTGGTTCTGTAAAGTTCTTCTCTCCTCTATCCTTGACTCCAGCTATATTACTGAGCTGGTTTCACGTCAAGGAGAGAACCAGCAGTCCCAGTTTCAAGAATGCTCCGAGAGTGGTTATGAAGCAGATGACAGTGAGAGTAATGACTTCTCCGCAGATGTTCTGGTTAGATCAGGTTCCTACAGAGTAACCTTCAAGCAAAGTTTTCATTTTTTCATCGACAGTTTTCTTCTGATCTTCGAGATGTACAAGACGGAACCAGAGTTTATCTACACTCTGGAATATCTTGTGTTTAAACTAGTAAATAATTGCGGACGAAACCATGAGAACGCAATATTATTTAATGAAGAGGATGCACTTACAAGAATATACTCTGCACTCATATCTCTTCTTGGTTCAGGTTTCAGGTAAATTATTTTTAAGTGATTTTATCTTGCAAATGGTTGCCATAAGTCTGTATTTAATTTGTCTTCTTTGAACCTTTGTTCAATTTAGTATGAAAATGTCGAATTAAGAATGATATTGCAGATTTAGTATTTCTCAAAAATGAAAACTTTGACTTATTAGGAAAAATCATATTTCGTTAAGGTTGGAGAATCTGTGTGATATGATCCTGGTTCTCACAGAGAATATTGCTAAAGTTCAACTTCTTCCCTCTACTGTCAAGTACATATTTGAGCTGGTGGGACGGGAGAACGAACTCCAGGAGAAAATGATTCTCTCCGTGAGTAAACTGATCAGGGAGTTAAGTCCTAGGAATGAGTTTGCTGGAATAGTAGCTGTTCCCCTGACAAGCAGGTTCAGGGCAGTTTCTGCCAGTAGCTCAGATTCAGGTTTAGGTAAGGGTCAAAATATTTTCTTTAAAATCTTTTAGCAAAGTTTGATAAAAGGGTTGGCTTTTAAATATTGGATGCGACAATAAAAATATAACAATGTACGATTTCTATTTAGATTCAACCAACTCCAGTGCCGCTATGTCTCCAGTTCCTTCTAATGATACTTTACAATCCCGGAGCTTATCCTTCCATGATGATCTAGGCCAGGACTACGCCGTGGTTCTCAGAGTAAAGCTAAACCCTGAAGTAAAGAGGGATTCCTGGTTAACTATTCTCTGTATAGAAAACCATACTGAAACCATAAGTCTTCATATCAACGTGCAGAAAGGGTTGAAACTTACTCTAGCCAACTCTCTTGAAACCATAGCAGCTGCTGAAACAACATTCAAATCAATGCTCTTCCCAAATCAGTGGATCCATCTCGCCTTCAATCTTGGAACTATATCGGAGGGTAAGCGAGAAACCAAAACTTTGACAGCATTTGTAAACTGTCAGAAGGTCTGGGGAGTTGGTTTGTGTGTTGACAAGGTTCAGAGTAAGGTTCGGAAAAAGGATATAACGGTTACAATAGGACCATCAGATCCTATACCAGACCTATTTCATTCAGCTTTAATATTCAGTGATGTTTATCTTCTCAAGAATTGTATTCTCTCCCCGGAGAATGTTCTATTAAACTATATTTGTGCTCCCAGAGATTTAAACGGTTCATATTCTCCAACGGATATCTGCTTCCGGCAGATAAACCAGGATTTCCAGGATTTTCTGAACACATGCTCCAGGATTATATCAGAGCCGAAAATACTGAAACAGCATCTTAGTTTAACCAAATGTGTTGTGGCGCACTTTAGTCCGTTTTCTCTGTGGAGAAAACAAGAAACTGGAATAAGTCCCAAGATAGAGGTTGAATGGACTCTCCTAGATGGTTTAATGAAGGCGGGGGGAGCAGAGTGTATTGCATTGATACCACTTGAGGCTGTGGAGAAGCGTTTATCAATCAGAACTATCTCTGAATCATTATCTAACTGTTTGGTTGGACTCACAGCCAATCAAACAATATTTGATGAGTTCAAAAGAATAGGAGGGTTTGGGCTGATCCGCTCCATTCTAACATCTAAAACGTTTACTCCTGATGCAACTATTCTGGAAGTCCTACTCAATGCTAGCTCTATATGTATGGGAGCAGACAAGGTTCTCCTGTTCCCTGAAATACTAATTGTGTGTTTACAGTATGTTGAGAGGTTCGAGAAAACGTCCATGCTAACAGTTATGGTCGACCTACTTAAGTTTTTCTCTGAGTTATTGAGCGAAACCAACCTTGCAGCTGAGCTTAACACTGAGATGATGAAATCTCACAAAGTTTTTGATTCTATTCTCATCTGCCTTCAAACCTTTGCCGAGTCATGTGAAGAATCTCTCCCTGTTGAGGATATATCTAATCTACTCTCTGCTCTTCCACCCACATCGGAGTTTTTAATAAAGAAGATGAATTTGGTTCTATCCACCCTGCCACCATATCTGCTCTACCTGCCGTATTTATCCCGGAGTTTGCTCCATGTAACTATGGTGAAGGAGAAGAAAAGTTCAGTTCTGATCAACAAGGTTCACACTAGTGACGTAGTTGATGCTTCTACAGCTATTATTAATCCACCTGATGCCGTTCTTAAACGTCTCTCCGAGGAGTCGACACTAATATCACAGAGCAGGAGAGAATCAAGGGAGGAGACCGAGCCATTCTCCGTAGATCTACCAGGTTCGGATACAGAAATATATGGGTGCGAAGAGGACAGGGTTTCTGAGTGGGAGGTGCTTACTAGAGAAAACTCTTCCTCTCGTCCTGCTACTCCGAGTGCATATGTTGATGTACAGAGACCAGGGAACCTTGCCGCTATTCTCCTTCATAATATCCTCTCCGGGTTCACGATTCTCTCAGACACAGAGAGTGCTTTGCTCACGGACCACGAGTTTAAGCCTGAGACCTTGCTACCCCTAGTTGGACATCTTAATACTGACGTTCATTCTCCTGCCCTTGATCTTATCGGGTTGATTCTTGAACGTTCTGATGATTCGGGAAGATCAGATTTTCTCGCTAAAGGTGGATACTATCAAGTTGCAGCTCTTATACAAGATTCAACTCCGTCCCACTCTCTAGTCAGCTCTATTCTCTCACTACTACACGGACATCCAATAGATGTTAATGTTCCCTTTGAGTTTTGTAAAGAAAGTCCGCCACAAATAAACCTCTCAACAGTTTGTCTCCTTCCGCCGCTGATAATCTCATCTTTATCCATCCTTTCTCTTGGGCATAATATACTATGTCACGTGCACGAACTGTTGGCGAACCTACCGGACTTTACCAGGTCCTTGATGTCAGAACATCTGCTGCAAACTCTAGTTGCAGGTCTGGTTAAGCTTGGTGATCTTCCTGAGGTTGAATCTGATATATTTGGTTGCAATCAGTCAGAACTTTTAACAGATGATATCAACAATATATTGAGGTAATATTGACGCACTTGCTACCCGAGCTTGATATAAAGTTTTTGTGGAAAACATAAACGAAAACAATTTTCGCTTTAAAAGTAAAAATTCCGTTTGTTTTATTTATTTATTGAATTTTTCTATCCCTTGACGTTGTTAAGTTTTTGGAAGTGGCAATATATGCTAATCAAATCAAATTCTAATCATCTATCAATATTATGCATAAATATTTTTATATTTTTGTTGTTCAGAATGTTGATTGTTTTCTTCGGGGATAAGCCTGGAGGAGAATATGAGGAACTTCTTGATGTTCTCTTCCTGGCCAGTGGACTACTCAGCCCTACAGGACACATCTCTGGGAAACCCAAGCTAGGGTCTCTCTCAGAATCCGCATCCAACAATCTCCGGGCTGGGATCTGTCTAATTCTGGAGGAGATGCTTCTGACCCTGGAGGCAGGATTAGCTCGGAGCGGAGACAGGTTTGAGGTTCCTAAATACTTCCAGAAGGAGGAGGCGGAGGAAGTGGATTCAGAACAACCCGGAGCTAAACCACTTAAAGGTCAATCATTTTTTTACTTATGGTTCAGAGCGCCATCTATAAATAAATTTAGCTTGTCTTGGTGTCTGTTTGTTTGTTTGTATCAAATAAACGTCAAAACGGCTGAACCGATCGGGCCCAAATTTTTTTTTGGGACATCACGTGACCACAGGGGAGGTTTATGAATGATAAAATTTTTTAAAAATTCTTGAAAATCCGCGAATTTTTTTTTAAAATCCGCAAAAAATTTTCTTCTTTGTTTTAAAATGTAAACAAAAAGAACATGTTCACAATTTAAATAGAAGATGGGTGCCTAGAAAGAAGGGCGCGAGCCCCTTGAATTTCTAGTCTCTGTATACTTGTCTGTTTATTTTTTTCCAATAAACGTCAAAACGGCTGAACCAATCGAGTCCAAATTGTTAAGGCAACTCAGGGAAAGTTTGTGAATGATTAGATTGCCTCTAAAAATTTCTATTTTTCAAAATCCACAAAAAAAAATCGATAAAAGAGCAAAAATTAAAAGTAACAATGCCCTTGAAGAGAATTGAAATAAAGAAAACTTATGCTTGTTAAAACAGATCTGAGAATCTGCCTTTATTAATTATTTTTGTTCTCATTGGTCTGGGGATCCACTACGGAGTCCTTTACAGATTACATGTCTTAACGGTTCTCAATTAGTTAATTTTTCCTTTTAAACTTTTATCTCCTTATACATCCAAACTGGTCTTTGATAATTCAGTTCCATAAAACTTAATATTAGACGCATTTTAGCAGATCTTTTGCAAATTCTTTTAATGTTTATTGTTATAGAAAAATGGTAATTATCTTAGGTCGACAAGCTGCCTGTTCTCTCCTTGTCTCCAGATTGAACCAGATATGTAAGTTCTCCGTGAATTATATCACGTCCAGGGACTGTCAACTCATCCCTGAAGAGGAATCTCTAGCCTTGTCAATCCTTGCTCTCTGCTTAGACGCTGCGTCATATAAAAACCCACATAATAATCTTCTTAAAGGTTAGTTTATAAAAAGTTAAATTACATTTTTATTAGTTCTAAATATTCAGATCCAAGGGAAAAGATATTGTCAAAAATATACGCAACGTTCTAGTTTTTTTACAATCGGAAAAATGCCGGAAATTTTTGCTAAGAAAACGAAATAGTAAAACTTATGAAAAGATTTACGAGCCGGCTCCAGAATTTAATGGTACTGTACTTTTATAAAGTTATGGACTATTTTACATAAATTTTATGATTTTAATAAAATTTAGGCTTGAATGATCCTAAATCGCTGGGTGGAGTTCTCGTTCTACATATTCTAAGGTTTGCCACGGAGAAGAAAAAAATCCATCTGATCAAACTTCTTGATGCTAGAGAGAATATCATCATCCTCGCTCAAGGTTTTTAAAAATATTTGAATAATCTTAAAATTATTTGAGATTTCCCCCCCCCCTCAATTCAAACTTGTTTTGTTTTAGAAATGTTTCCCGACTCAAACCTTCGAGAGCATTTCCGGTTTTGTGTTTTGAATGTGATGAAATCTTCTAATATATTTGGATCTGGAGACAGTTCTAAGCTAGTTGCACTCTTCTACGGACGGATATTAACCCGGCAACTGTATCCAGGTGGTCCTGACAGTAGTTTTCAGCCTAGTTTCCCCGTATATCACACGAGCTTTGGGCCTTGGAAAGCTGAATGCTTCAGATGTGTATCCCTCTTCTTATCACAGGTTTTTATTTATCTTAAGATACTTTTTCTTGTTTACAAAAACTCGCATTATTACGAAAATTTTTTGCTTTAGATAAATCAAGATTCTAAGATAAAAGCTAGCATAGCAACAAAGTTCACAGAGAAGGTTGTAGAACGACATGATCTGTGTCGAAAGTACTACCTGGAGCAGGGTAGGGAAAGAGTAAGCTCGAGGCAAAAATCTCTGAGAGATTGGAGAAGGATTATTGAAAACCAGACCCACCCCCTGGCACTTTGGCATGATCCAGCATTCGAACCTCATTCTATGGTGAGATTTTTCTTTTTATCGTGAACTGTGCTCAATAGAAAAGTCTTCAATATTAAAGTTTAACTTTTTTTTAATCAAGACCTATTTGAAAGCCTAGGGCATAGGCCACTAATGTCAAATTTTTAAATTGGATCTTATGTAGTTAGAATATTTGAAAATTCATATTACAACAAAATGTTTGTAGATTTATATTTCGAAAGACTTTTGATATATTTTAAATAATATCTTTTTGAACTTTATAGATAGAAAATCGTATTTGTAAGTTGAACATTATTTTTTTCCTTCAGGTTCTCGAGAATATTACTGGGCTCTCGGGGACCTACATCAGGTTCAAAAGATCGCACTCTGGAATCCTTAAAGAGAAGTTTTACAAGGAGGGATTTAAAATCAAATCTGAACCTGAGAAGAGGCGATTCTCCGTCCTACTCGGAGACAAAGGTACAGAGGAGAACTTAAACAGTAAGTTAGATTACCCTGAGCAAATTCAGATGGTTGAGTCGGTGAAGGAAGTTACTCCAACGGATGTTCTTGACTGTGATCTAGTAGTTACTGAGGATACACTTCATATCTTCAGTTCCTCCTCCTGGACCTCAGCTATATCACAGATAGAGTCTATTTCAAACCGTAGATATCAGTTGAAAAACGTAGCACTTGAATTCTTTCTCAGCTGCGGAGAAACTCATCTGGTAGTTTTCAAGAACCAGGAGTACAGAGAGTTCTTTGTCAAGTTTATGGTTGAAGCTGGGGTTAGTTTAAATCCGAAAAGTGACAATCTGCAGGGAATTCTCAAGAAATGGAGGCAGGGCGGGATTAGTAATTTTCAGTATTTATCTGAGTTAAATAGTCTTGCCGGACGGACTCCAAATGATTTAATGCAATATCCAGTCTTTCCTTGGATATTAGCGGACTATAATTCTTCTCATCTAAATCTTCACGATCCATCAGCTTTTAGAAATCTTAGATTACCCATAGCAATTCAGAACAAGGAGAATGTGAGTAGGTATGAGACAACCTATCAGCTTCTAAATCAGAGTGAAACCGGATTACCCGGGCACATGGGACCTTATCATTATGCTTCCCACTACAGTAATACAGGGATAGTTTTACATCTATTGGTTCGTCTTCCACCCTTCACTACAGAGTTTATTAAATTCCAGGACGGAAACTTTGATTTAGCTGACAGATCATTCCATAGTCTTGCAACATCATGGCAGATGGTTAGCCATGTATCTACCAGTGATGTTAAAGAACTGATACCACAGCTCTTCTATTTACCAGAGCTCTTTGAAAACAACGAAGGATTTGCTCTTGGTAAACGACAAAATGGCAAAGACGTAGATTCAGTTGTTCTTCCTCCATGGGCGCCTGATGCACGAATATTTGTAAAAATACATCGCCAGGCGCTCGAATCATCCTACGTGAAACAAGAACTTTCTCATTGGATCGATCTTGTGTTTGGCTACAAGCAGCGAGGTTCAGCTGCTGTTGAAGCTGTCAACGTTTTCCATCCTGCGACCTATGCACATAACCTAGACCTATCTGAAGATGAGCTTGAGCGAAGAGCTCAGCAGACGATGATCGCAACCTACGGTCAGACTCCATTGCAGCTGTTTGTAACTCCTCATCCCCTGGCGGTTATAGATTTAAACGCAGAGAAATCTAGTTCTACTCCTGTATACAGAACAGTTACAGGACTAGTCTGGGGTAACTATGTAGGTTCTCCAGCCTATCCTCCTCCATACGTTGTGTGGCAGCAGGCTCAACCCTTCCAGGTCAAAACCTTGGTTCGTCTCGACTCCAACCAGGTCGTTGGACTCAGTTCCACGTCAATCCTTGTAGGAAAATATATTCTTGAGGTTGGATCAACTCAGTTTTCAGCAACTTCTCAAACCTCTTCAGCTAATGTGATAAGCTGGGGACATGGAGATAGTTCACTCTACTGCAGAAGAGGTAAGCTAGGAGAGGAGTATCAGGTTGCACTTCTTCCTGCCAAGGATCCTGTTGTTCTTGGAGCCTCGAACTCTAAGGTTTCAACCCTGTGGTTTGGACACAGATCAGGACGAATATCTGTGTTTAAGGATATGAGAATGTCTAAAACTGAGCTGACTCATGTTACTACTCTGCACGGTCATATGTCGGATATTACGGGAATAGTTTTATCCCCTGAGTATAGTCTAGCTGTATCCTGTAGTAGAGAAGGTTCTATAATGACCTGGGATCTTCACTCTCAATCCTGTTTACATCAAACCACAGTGGATGGTGTAGGAGCGGAAACTTCTCCTGTAACTAGTGTTCTCTGTGCGATATCTGAATCCTGTGGGGATATTGCTACCGCAGCCAACTCAACACTAACCCTGTACACAGTAAATCTAACCAAGGTTTGCCAGACTACAATACGTGGAAGCATCACTGCACTAACCTTCTCCCATCTGGAGGAAGGAAAGTCTGTAAATTCTATCCTCATTGGAACCCAGTCAGGGGGAGTCAAGTTTTTCTCGTCCTGGGATTTAACCCATATCAGGGACGTATCAGGTTGTCCACCTAGTCCTGTAACAGCTCTAGCATTTAGTCTGGACTGCCTTAGTCTAGTTGTATCAACACAAAACCATTTCGTCACAATATTAGAAAAATCCGGCAGTCATGGACTAAATAAAACACATAAATATTTATCAATACAATGAAACCTAGTGTCATACTTAATACCCGCCATATTATACAACACATATATATTAATTTGTTATGCATTTAAAAAATGTAGTTTACCTGACATAATTCAGTCATATTATAATTTATTGCTTTATTAGAAATTTTGACAAATAATAAAAATTTAGTTTTTTTGTTATTAGCAATAATAATTTTTGCATCTCATATATAGATTGTAAAATGTGGAACTAAGAATATAGAATAAATATCAACCTATGAATCTTAAGATTTTAGAAAAATGTACCGAAGAAACAGTTGAGGCTTAAGTGGGTAAGGGGACATGAAACCCCTTGGAAATATTAGGGGCGCAGGTAGGGAGAGCAGGCACCTTCCAGCCCTTTAATTTTCATTTCCAAGAATAGATAAAAAATTCCTTGGTTGACAGTTTTGATGAGCATTTAATTGTATAAATCTAGCTTAATCCTTAATTTGAAATGTATTACAAATACAATATTTTTTTTACGACTTTCGCAACTTGACGGAAGGAGGGAAGGCAACCTCCCCCGCACAGCTTCCGAATCTCATTTTACCTATTTTTGGCAGTGATTGTAAAAAAATATGCAATATTAAGGATACTATAGATTGACTAGCTTGTTTAAATTATCGAATTACTGTTATGTTTATAAATTGACATGATAAATGGAAGATCATTACCTGAGCACCGTTTGGGGGAGGTTCGGAAGCTGTGCGGGGGAGGCTGCCTTCCCTCCCTCCTTGACGCAGGGTGCCCGAGTAAACATAGGAATTAAAAATCGTCTTTTCTTTTGATTATTCATAAATAGCAAATAAGTGTGTGAAAATAATTATCTTGGGTCGTTCCTTTCATAAACTACATTGGCCGACAACTTAAGACGTCTCCATATTGGTCGTACGGTGAGTACGGTAAAATGATTATCAGGCAAGAATTTAGCGTGAGACATCTGGCGGCCAAGATATCGTCCCCTTAAAGTACGTGTCGAACTACACGACTAAGCTATCTACATTCTAATCTACAGTCCAGAGCCCGTTCTGTCCATAATAATGTTTAAACAGTGGCCGTGTTGTTCAAGTACTTTGGGGGACGATAGTTTGGCCGCTAGGTGTCTCACGCAAAATTCTTATCTGATAGATAGATAGTTCTTACGAGAGACATCTAGCGGCCAAACTATCGTCCCCCAAAGTACGTGAACAACACGACCATTGTTAAAACATTATTATGGAGAGAACGGGCTGTTTTATATTCGAAATAATGGCATGTTACATCGTCTTTACGTAACATCCCCCCTACTGAACTTCCGACCTACAATATCTGACCTACGCCAGCTATTTATTTTTGTATTATTTAAGGTTTAGGCTAGGTTAAGACAATTTCTGGGTTGAGCGCTGTTGTTATAGACTGGCTTAGGGGTCGAGCGCCGCGGCTAGGACAGGTTAGAGACCCCGGCCACAAGTCCATATAGCAGATGTAAAACCACGTGCAAGTAGGTCGATCTGATGTGTAGTATAGCGGATTTGGCGAAGGTCAGAAGTGGAGTAAAGCGGATTTCCGTAGGTCGAAAAATACACCACCCCATTTTTTAGGAACGGAAAATGTTGTAAAGCAAACGCGGCAAAGATTTCATACTTAAATTGCCCGCCGAATCTTGTCTTACGCAATATTTTACTGACATAGTGTTTTAATAACAATAAGAAAATGAGATTAATTTTTTGCGTTGACTTTCTTTTGCTTGTCAATTTAATATTTACTATATAATATTACATCTACACAAATGAGGGGGCGGAGGATGGTACGGTCTAGGGTTGATATGAATTCATACATAAAGATTGCCTTAGTAGAATTATGCTCCATATTTATGTTCTAACGTTCAGGTTCCTGTTAATATTCCTCGAACCAATGTTCTTATTTCTTTCTGCGCACATTTTCTATACCAAGACTTATGAATATAAACCATGCCTGTCTAGAACGACCGAGACAATACATTCTAGAATTTAAGGTCAAAAGGTTAATACTTCAGTAATTTTTTTCAGATAAACTAGATCAATATGCCACCAAAGAAGCGTAAGGCAGAATCCGAGGATGATGCCCCCACCAGCTCTAAGAAGGGGAAGCGGATTGGAACCAAGGTTAAAGGGAAAGGTGCTAGTTCTAAAGTTAATGAAGGAGTTGGTAGCTCTGAGGAGAGAGGAGGGAAGGTTGAGAGTATTAGTATTGAGCACTGTACCTCTTGACAAGTGTATAAGAAGAAAGCTAACGAATATGTTAGTTTTCTTCTTGAAGAGTTCCCTGGAGCTAGTGTTGAACTCAACCAGGAGAAACCCAGGAGACAGGCGTTCAACATCTCAGTCAAGGTATTGGAGAATATTGAATTTGAATTGAATTTATTAGTTTGGTTTAAAGACAACTATAATACAGAAACTCCTCTAAGAGGATGCTAGCTGCGACTTTCTTTCTATAAAGTGGATTTTCTTTTTTAGATTGATTAATATCAATTTTGGAATTACTCTGAATGTAATTTGAACATTTTTGTTGCGGATACAATGTAGGAAATTGGTACGGGTTGATCTATTTAAACTAAGCTATATTCCACATTATTGATCAGATAAAGGTTTAAAGAGTACCTGAATCTGACGTGCCCCCCTTTATATATTGTATCCCTGAAACTCATGATTTTACTGTATATATATTTAGATTGGGAACAACGTTCATCTTGTGTGGAATGGGAAGGAGAAGGGACCACCCAGGTGAGAGACATACATTATACATGACTTATATACGTACATTATGTACATACCGTCCTGTACTATGTACATAATGTCCTGTATAATGCACATATAGGGGGGGGGGGGGGGTGTATGCGATAGAGGTAAAAATATTTCTTCTTCATACTTGGATGGCCTTGATATAAACTTTTGGTCGGAATTTCTCTCGTTCCGTCCAAGTAATTACCCTAGAGGGTTTCATCAATTTCCTTGTTTATTCTATCATATAATAAAGCTCTTCTCTCATATATCTATATATACAATGTTAGCTATAGCCAAACGGCTGAACGATATTGCCTGACATTTTCTGAGGGAACCCAAGACAAAAATTAAATTTTATTTTTAATATACGAAATCTTTTTTCCAAAGAGTCTTCAAAATTTAACGAGAAACGCTAGTTAATAATATTATAATTAGGAAGGAGAAATGGCCTGAGAAGACTGTTCTGATGAAGAACATCCAAGAGCTCCTCTAAACTAATGTAAATAATTTTTCTTTTTATTATTAAATATCCATTAGGGCTAGTCTAATTGTTTACAGTTGTGAGGTGTAACAAAGTACGGTTAATCATCTGTTTCTCTAGACACGGTAAACTATCCTAAATTGTAAATCTTTTAATTTGTGCTCAAACCTGGCGCTCAGTGCCCACTGTCCATTCTTCTCATGTCTGGTTGTAACTGAGTTCCCTGTAAAAAGCGTCTTTGAATAAAACATAATAATAAATGAAAACAAACTAAACAAAATAAACAAAATCAAGCCTTTTAATTGTTAATGAATTCGGCCTTTTTGGTTTTCAAAAAAAAGAAAACTTTGAAAAATGGTTTAGGTGGAGGGGATTGTCAATAATTACGTAAAAATAACTTCCCCCTCATGGTTGTTTGTTCAGGTTTAATGTGTCGGATGAATCCTGGATTGGTAGGAGAAGACAATGACGGATATCAGGGGAAACCTAGAACTCTTTTATCCTGATAAAAATTCTTCGTTCTACTAACACCAAACTTCATCACAGATCCATTCAACTATCCAACCTCGCATTTGGGACTGAACTCAATACCTTCATTTAAAACATTTAACAAAACTTCTCATTTTAAACCACTTTTTTTAAATAAAACCTCTCGGCTGTGAAATTTATATTTTCAGAATCCAAAAAATAAAGATGGGACTAACTCAGAATGACGAAGATGAGTTGACCTTGTGTGGTACTTTTAAAACGTAAGTAAGTTTTCTAAGTTTAATATAATTGATTGTAAGATAGGATTAACCTGAACTGAGTCTAAAACTAAAGAACAAAAAGTTTTGACTTAAATGTTAAGTTCATGGTTAAATGCCACTTCTGACTTAATTTAAACCTGAACTTAAATATTTAACCCTGTGGTTAAATATTTAAATCGCCGAAATCGACGCGTTAAATTTTAAACACAGTTAAAATCTTGAAATCCCTTTTTGTCTATCATCATTCAGCGGTAAGCGGCATTCAACTAATTACGATATATTTACCAGTAAAAACCTTGATTTAATAAATTTCACGTTTTAGATAAATTAATGTTTGCACGTAAACCCAAAATACGGTTGTAACTGGAAATATGTTTTGCTTTCCGTCACGTAAATAATTTTAAATTTAAAAAACTGCTGATTACCGATAGTTACGTAATAATTCTCCGTAACTCCTTTTCTCTGATTTGTTTAGATTTTTCCCGGGAAATTCAAATTCAAAATTGAGAAAGTTAATAATATTTAAGTGGCTACTCATTATTTTACAGATCTTTTAACATCGAACTTCAAATTTGCGCATTCTTTAGTTTTAGACTCTGGAAACTTATGAATTGACAGAATAAGTTAAATTGATTATCTTCTCTTGGGCAGATTGGGCGATTTCTTATAGTTATATTAATCATCTTGGACCAATTATAGATCTAATTTATTCCTTTATAGCGAGCTTTCATTGATACAAATGTATTAATTTAATTTAATTTAATTCACAATTGGACATCAACATATTAATAACGCTTCTTAGTGAGAATTCTTTTCATAGTTCCATTTTTTTGGGGGGTGGGGGGGTTCTTTGACTACACAAAAATTGTTATTTCCATTGGCCTCTCTTTTTTCTATAAAAGATCGAACTGTCTGTTCAAATTTAAAAACTCAAATCTTTTAGCACTTTTCAGTTTGATAAAATTTAAACTACGATATTTTCCTCATTTAGGGAGAAATATTGTTCTTCAGAAAGAAATTAAAAAATGCACCTCTCTAGTCTCTAGGCGTTGAATAACAACTGGATTTAAATTTTCTGAGGGTGTTCCAATAAACATGGTCTAAGGAGATTTTTCTGAACTTCTAAAATAAAACCGAGAATACCTTATTGTTATCTCTGTTATGTTGTAAATATTCTTGTTAAAATATGCATATTTTTGATTTTATATTCTTTTAAATAGTAAAGTGTTTTATGCCCTTAAAAAACTTATTATAATTTAGGATCCGTTCCAAAGGGCCGGGGAGATGAAATGGGTTGAAAACGTGGAAATGGAATGAAAGCCTACCTAAATCTGGAATAAAGAAACGACAATCTGGAAGCGCTATGCTGCACCTTGATTTAGAGATCTATTAACGTGCTATAGTTTATGTCCTTGAAAGAAAAATTGACAGGTATTTTATCAATTAAAAGCTAAAATTACAATTTACTCATTACTTATGTTCATTTGTAATATTTGTTTAATTTAGACCGAGAGCCATGTGTGATGAAGATGTTCATAATCCCAGGTTGCTGCTGGTTGGAGTGTGACTAACCAGTAACCGTGGCCTGCTTCTTAAGTCTGCAACTGCGAGGAGGACTGAACCAGCATACGAACACACAAGTATTTTATAACTGACTTAACCCTACACTCAGAGATGAACCTCAGGATGCAGCTTGTCCCGATTATCAAAGAAACTATTCAATGACGAAAAGATCTGTTGCCTAGTTCACACTATTCAGAGATACATGATGTGTCGAAGCAATTTCAAAGATTCGTGGAAAACGGGGAGAAACTATGGATTTCATCCGGATACAAACTTGTGTGCTTATGATGTGGATACACGGGAACCGCAACCTTTTAGCTTAATGAATCGGGTTCCTCAAAAACATGTGGATACACGGTTCCTATGCACTGGAGAATGCTATGGATAGAATAATAACAAAGATAGTAAAGATGAAGCTAATTAATACTAAGAAAACCCTTGTTTAACTTTTAACACTGAATGCTAACACTTTGGATTGTTATTGACTCAGATATCCATTTAAACTAATTAAAATATATTTGGTCAACGACAATGTTTTAAATAAAATTATTTTATTTATAATTGTTAGGAATAAATGATAGATATTCTATACATACAAGGTTACCTATATTGATTGGGACTTGAATGTACCAACTATATCTGAAGTTTAATTACGGTTTCTTTAGTTTACACCAAGTCTGTAGTATTCTATTGTTACATTTGTTAATCTTTTTTTAAAGAAACTGTTAAATCTGTATGGAAGCACGGTTTAAAACCAGATCTTAACTTTCGTCTCACAAATTCTAGCTTCTCTTTTGAGTTTCTTTGCTATATTTGAACAAAATACATCACGGTGTGAATCTCATATGAGGAGCTTTTGCAATTAATGCCTGATGATTAAGAACCAGACCAATAACAACCTTTTTGTATGAGGTGGGGCAGATGTGAAATAAAATGATTAAAGCCATTTTACATTATAAAAAACGTTCGAATTTCGTCAATTTTGTTTTATTTGTTACAAAATTAAAATCTGAATACCTTGTCATTTCTAATATTCGATATTTTAACAGTTCGGAGTCCGCGCGTAGTAGAGAGGATGTGCGTAGGTCAGGAGATATATCACTAAATGATGTGCACACATCGTCTTCTCAAACCATATAAAAATTGCACTCGGCATTTCCCACAGATTTGTTTTTCCTTTCATTGAATAATAGACCAAGGTGTAGGAATAAGCGTAATGTTAGGAAGCGAACAATATTGGAAACATTTTCTCCTGAACTGTGTAATAATGGGAATTCTTACACAATAGGTTTACCACTATGGAACCGATCAGATATGATATAATAAACAATATGAATTTTCTCCTTCATAAATTAGTAAGTATCAATAATAGGTGAAGAAAACGTGAAAGAATCAAATATTTGCCACAGAATACATTGTTTGACTAGATATATTTAATTTTGAGACCAATTCTAGACCTCTGATACTTGAAACTTGTTAAAATTCAATATAAATCATATCATAGTGACATTTTTACATATTTAATCAAAGAAATCAAAGTTAATAATGTTGGTGATTGTCTTTTCTTTTTTGAGCGGTTACTAATAATTAAATAAATCTTTATATTACGTCTTAAATGAATTTTTACAGTGATAACCAGAAAACTAAAATTGGTAAATGACGTTTAAACCCAAGTTAGGACTTAAAAACTAGTTCAATTAACATCAAACCTAGCAATTTCATTTCACTTGCTAAGTTACTAGCAAAAATATTTGCCTTGTAATAAAAAAGCTTGAGTATTGCTATAATGTCGTCTTTCTATTCCATTGTTTTCTGGTTTCCCCTGTATGCAATATTTAACGATTCTCCTTCTTTTTCCGAGCACAATAATAACAATTGAATCAGACTCTTAATTATTTTTTTATTTTAAAAAACAATTTCTTAAACAATAAAAGAGGTGTTTCTGGTTTTAAAATGATAAGAAAGAAAAATAAGTATAAAAGAATAAATAAGGCCCCACTTGTGATCCGTCCATGCATGACTGTATTTTGTAAATAATTTAAATGGAGAAAAAATGTTTGGACTATATATACAAAAATGGCCAGGTTTAGGCTAGAAGCTGTTTGTACTTAGCGATGGGCAATAGCTAGATTCGTTATACAGAAACTTTTTAAAAAATATATTTTTAGACTTTAGGTTTTACGACAATCTGAGAGGGTTCCTACGTTTTAAAATTTATGCTGGAGAAGTTTGCTTTTATCAAACATGCAAACAAGTCTCGACTTTTTTATTAAACCTTTTTTAGGGTCCTTCCTAGTATACGATTTTTACTTCCCCGGCACCCATGGGTTCCCTCAAAAATTCAAAATTGAGCTCATTCGGTTAAGTTATTTGGCCAGCTATAGCTAACATATAAATATATTTACATACAAAAGCGAAGTAAATTATTATATAGATGTTCTGATACCCTTACTGCTTATAGATTCCTCATATCAACGATCAAGCGATAAAGCGAAAACTTGCTAATAAGTACAATGCTTTTTAGACGTAAAATGGCTCCTAAGGCTACTCCCAGTAAACCACCGTCAACCCCTGACCGGGTAAAAACTAAAGGAGTTGTGAAAAAGAAGAGGAAGGGTAGGTTGAGTAATCAAGCCTTGAGAAGAATATCAGATTCCTCTTTCAATGTAGCTCAGCTCTCCGGCTCTAGGATTTCAACGCCGCGGGATCGGAACAAGAAACGTTTGAGATCAAACCTTCTTACTGGTGCTAATAATCCTGGATCTAGCCGGTATTTGATGATTATTCTTATGGGGGGGGGGGTACCATACATAGTAAGACAATATTTTGAGTAAAGGCGATTTCTTGGCTGAGTGCTGCTGTCGTGGTCACCTACTATCTTAATAATAGTTTATTTCTTGTTATTTAACGTTGTTAAACATGATCAAGGAAAATATGTTTGTCAATTCAGATTGAAATGATATTGTCAAGTACTGAGTCATTTCTCGTTTTTTTCTCGTCGTATTTTTAAACTAGGCTTTCAGGCCGTTTCGCGCAAATCTTTTATTTCAATTAAATTGTAATCATTTTCTCTTTTAATTCATTGTAGAACAAAAATAAACAAAAAAAATTGCGAATTTTAAAAAAATTGAATTTTGTTAGAGGCAAATTTTTATAAATTCGAACATCTATAAACCTTTCTTGGGGTCACGTGAGGTCCCACAAGAAATTTGGGCCTGATAGGTTCAGTCTTGTCGTTTATTGGATACACACAAACAGACAGACAGCCATGCAAAGTTATATATAGATAACATCAGTATATAAATTTTACTTTTGCTTTTGTCACGTTTCGCTTTTACTGATTTTAATCAATGACATGTCTTCGAGTATTGAATTTTTATGGTGAAAAGTAAAAAGAAATAATATGATGATAATTTCTGTTCAGTGTTCATATCAAATCTTTATATGCATTTTCGTATTTCAATATCAAAATTATATTGTTCTTGTAGTTAAATTTTATCATTAAAGTTCCTACAATTTAGTTATAGTGTTTAACCGTTACCGACGTTCTAAAGGATATTTTGATGCTTTTCAGCCTCAATAAAATTGATTTCGCACAGATTGTGTTTTTCGTCGATGATTTAGTAGTTTTTACGTTTCTAATATTTAATGTAATATTTTAGGAAAAGAAAGCTTTCTGTGAAGAACTCCCCATTGATGAACAGAAAAGCTAAACGATTAGCTTTAGACTCCAATACACCTTTCTCTCCAGCCATCCAGAGTCCTCTCAAACCTTCATCATCCACTAATCAGAATCCTGAACCTAACGGAGAACCCAATTCTAACATTACACTCAGTGTGAAGCCAATAAATTCTCTTAAGTCTCCGAAGAGACCGAAGCCGAGGCTGCCGATTGATCAAGTGCCGAAATCTGCGAACGACCTGAAGGCTCTTTTCAGGAATAACCATATAGGATCCAGTTCAAAGTTTTATGATCTCGACGTTCCAAGCACAGGTAGGGTTGTTTGATGTAAACCTTAATACACCCCGCCCCCTCCTACTCTCATCAAATGGTGATTAAAAGTACACACAAAATAAGATTAAAATTATAATTTTTATTGATTCAAATGTTTTCTTATACAACAGTCAGTGGTACAATAGGCTAAGTCATTCGTAACCTCCATTTACGCAAAAAACTAATCATTGTACACTGTACAGTGTCAATACGAATTCATACTAAATGAATGAATTTATGAATACACCCTATATCCAGGACCTGCTGATAATCTGGGGAAAGAGATGGACTCTGTAATTTTAATAGAGGATGATGAAACAACTATAAAAGATTCGGAGAAGACTGAAGTTGAATCTGTCGGAGATGAACTTATGAATCTGGTCCAAGGTAAATTTTTAGCACGTAATCCATAAGAAAAATATCCGACCTTTCACTAGTTTATTTAAATAACATTAGCTTTCGTACATACTGATTTAGTAATACTTAATAGAGGGAGTAAAGTACCATCAGCCACCGGGATGTAACACTAATGTACTGGTGGGCGTAAAAAATTAACTGATGAATCGCCTCAAACTCTATCTTTGCAACCTTAAATGTAGACTTTTAATATTTCTACTACGAATTCTGTTAGATTAGTTGCTGTAATCCAATTTGAAAATATTAAAGCTATGTATTTATTTAAAATTTTTGACTACCCCATATCAGTGAATAAACACTTAAAAAAGAATCGCACCAATATCTGGGGAAACGATTTTTTTTCAATAGAATATATTACCTGGTTATACTACCAGGATGCAAATATAAAGGAGTTGAAAAACTGCAAGTAACATACTAACCAATTGCTTTGCTCTTCATGGTTTGGATGGACTTCAGGCTGCAGCTTGCACAGTTTTTTTCCCTCTTCATTTTTTAAACCTAGTTGTTAATGTTTCAATTAAAGGTCTCGACTCTCCAGTACATGTAATGCATTGCGCTCTGAAGGCAGTCCCGGCGGTGGTTCCATTTTGGGTTTCTGTTCATATTTACAGTTCATGTTATTTGAAAGCTCTGATATTTCAGTAATTCTCTTGATTTAAGTAATCTTTGTATTTTTTAATATTTTTGAAATAATCAGATTTTATTTATTGATCATCTTATTTAGGTTCCAATGTACCTGAAACTCCTCGGACAATTATACAGAAGATGATTTTAAATCAGGTATTTGCAGGAAATGATATGAAATATAAAAAAATCTACATTGCATTCCCCCCCCCAAAAAAAATTTTTTTTTCGAAGTTTGTAAATACTTCTCTTATTTTTTTTTTGGGGGGGGGCATCATATTGACGAATAGCTTTTAAGGGAAATTCACTTTTTTATTTTTTAAAAGGCTCTAAATTATTTGTAATGCTTAGAAGATTCTATGTCAATATTTTTCTTAATTTGTAGTTCTTAAAAAGTAATGTTCTAATTTTAAAGAAGAAAAATCATGAGACGATAACTCTGGATGATACTGAGGATACAGAGGATAAAGAGGATAAAGAGGATGGAACTAACTCTCCGGATTCTATAATCCTGTTAGAACCGGATACAGAGGAGAACCAATCCGTCCAGGGAATACAGTTTCCCATGCTTATCTTACATCTAATTGTGCATTCACTAGGGGGGGAAGGGGATCCAGTTTCTTTTCTATACTTTGTCAGGGTTCCTCCCACAATAAATTTGGAGCAGGGCTACCTGATATGAAAATATCCAATTTGGGAAAAAACTGTCATTTTAAGGAAAATTTTTGTTTTAAGCGAAAATATATAAATTTTTTTAGAAGAGAATTTACATGAACAAATCTGTCAATTTGTATCTATTTAAAGTTGAAATGAACCCTGACGTAATGTTAGTACGATATTTATCTTATTATTTATCTTATTACAAATATTGAATCTTGCAAAACTGTAAATTAATCAGGAGATAGCAGCAAAATACTTTACAACTCCAACCACTCTAGATTTCATACCTTTGCCCACAGGCACTGAAAATACTAGATTTCAGAAGCAAAGGCCGAGAAACCATAAACAGAAATCCAATACGAGACAAAGAGATCTTAATCCTAATTCAAACCGGGGCAGACCATTTCCTCGCTCCCAACATCCATCTTTCAACCCCAACCTTCCACCAAACATGGCTTTCGGTTCGGAACCAGTTCCTTCCGAGATTTATAATTTTACCGGAGGAAGATGTCGTGAGAATGTTGCTCCTATTCTAGGACCCACTATGTACTCCAACGATACACAAGTTAAAAGTGGTCTCCGACCGATAGTGATTGACGGGTCTAATGTTGCATTTGCTCACGGACGGGGATCTCAGTTTTCAGGTTTATCATTTTTTTCAAGTTCTTTTTGAACTGAATGCCATTTGAGAATCAAACAACAACAAAAAAACTCTTATCAAGATTTAGACACATAAAAGTCCGCCACATGTAGTATCTCCATAAAATCTACCGAAAATAGTATCTTAGTCCATAAAATCTGCACCAAATAGTATCTTAGTTCACAAAATCTACCGAAAATAGTATCTTAGTCCATAAAATCTGCACCAAATAGCATCTTAGTTCACAAAATCTTTTGGTAAACCTGTCATGAGCCCAGGCCCCGCCCAGGGAGAGTTTAAGGCCAGTCAAAATTTTATAATATTTGGAAATCCACCAAAAATTTCTCAGTTAGGTGATGTACAAAAAAAAATTGATAGCGAAACCAAAATTTAAAAACTAAAATTGTTATTAAAACACCAATATTAATTATATTGGGTAAAGGGGGCGTGTTTAACTTTTTAAGCACTTCTAAAATCATTTTCAAATACTAATATCACAATTTAGACACATTTCCTAATATCTATAAAACATTTCAGTTAAGGGTATAGAGATGGTGGTCAACTATTTCAAAGATCGGAAACACGATCATGTTGTCGCATTTCTACCCCAGGTATCCATTACAATATTTGAGGGCCAATTATTCAATGTATTGGTGGTTTAATTTTAAGTCGTCGGACTCAGTCACTCATTTTTCATCTTTTTTATCTCTTGGTGGACTTCTATAGCCCAGGAGTAAAAATACACAAATTTAAAATTTAAATTTTGAATCTGGAGTTTAGTCGAGGTGGCTAAGTCTCTGTTATCTTTAGTTCCGGGTTGGGACGAACTTTAAACTTCTCTCCAAGATGGAGACGGAGGGAACAGTTATATTTACTCCGAGCAGAACTGTTGATGGTCAGAGAATTAATAGTTACGATGACAGGTTAGGAAACTTTTATCCTAAAAGTAAATTATGAAATCAAAAGTTTTCGGGTTCGGAGATTACAAAAATGTTTTATTTTTATTGTTTAAAATCTTTAATTAAAAATCTCGAAAAGTTTACCCCCATTAATCTTACCAACAAAGGCTTCTGTTGTTTATATTGTCTACAATTAAACGGCTTTTTTATCCATTTATACTCGTAATTATATGCACTCAGCAAATATTTGATCTTTTGATTATTGAAAATGAAGACTTAATAATATCTAAATCAAAAATGTCTTGATAGGTTTAAAACATAAACAATAAACATGTGACGTTCAGTACATTTAGATGGTTCTAAAGATGTGGTGCAACTTACTAATACTGTGCTAAGAATGTACACTACACCAGGAACCAACATTTTTTAATCACTAAAAAGTTACTCCATTCAGAAACAAAAGTTCACTTATTGAGAACAGAAAGATGGCTAAATATTTCTCTAAATGTGTTCTGAGTTTATGGATACTTAAAAAACTAAAATGATTTCAGCTTTAATTAATAATTTAGGATGATATTAGATTACGCAGTAGAAAAGGGAGCTATTGTAATATCTAAAGATAACTACAGAGATATGTTCCAGGTTGGATATAGTACACATTTCAATGGTTGGTTGGTTGGTTGGTTGATGAAATGATGAATCAATGAATGATAGATCCATGAATAAAATATTTTACCGAAATGTTTATTGATTTGAGTTGCCTATGTCTTGTTAATTCATTGATTGTTAAGGAGAACCCAAAGTACCATGAGACGATAAAGATGAGATTGCTGATGCCGACCTTTGTCGGTGATACCTTGATGTTTCCTCAGGATCCCTTGGGCAGGAACGGACCAATGTAAGTTTATTTCCAACTAGCACAAGTACTCAGTATTGCCCGTGCCCGTCGAATATTAGTTTGTGTGGTTGCCCATGCCCATCAGTCTGATATCTGTGCCCTTCAATCTTTTTTCCACTCTGCAGAAAAAAATGGTTGATTTGAGACGGATAAGCCATCTTACAATTATGTTACCCAACAGTACGATATTTNAGAAGAAAAGGAAAACATTATCTTTAGAGTGGTCTCTAAATGTTACTAAACTTAATATCTTATTAGGTTGGACGAGTTCCTCAGATTCTGAGCTTTAGAAACTAGTCTCTGGAAAATTTTAAATGTGATATATTAAAATATATATATATACTATTGTGTGTACTGTGTATTTGTATTTTTTCAACCTAAATGACTTTAAGATTTTGTCAGATAGAATGGAAGGATGGAAAGCAGATTAGATCAGGTTTATAGATCAGTTCTTCTAACTAAATTTTTTACTAAAGGATGGGGAACCCCGTCCACCCTAGAGAAAATTATCAGGTATGTTTAGTAACAGTAATTAAAAATATAAACATATTCTGTAAAACAAGATAAACAAGGTTCACGGTATTGCATTATTCAGATAAAAACAATGGTCTGGCATAACTTCTTTACAATTTGTTTCAGTTTTGATACTTTAGAACAAAAAAGGCAATTTTCTTCGTTTTTGTGTTTTCGTCACTTTTAAAAGCATGGTGTTTTTACTGTTGAATTTTAAAAATCGTTATAACTTTAAACGCCATAATGCACACACACTTGTTATTAATTCTTCTTCTTCCACTGGTAAAATTAATTTTGAATTTTTGAGTTCAAAATTTTTTATAAGGAGTTTTACTTCATATCCATTGTTTGGAAAAAAACAGATGTCCGCAAACTTTCCTCTGTTTAAATATTTTAAATATCTCTTCAAATATCATTAATTTTGGTTTTTATCGTTATCTGTTTTTAAAGATTAAGAAAAGAACTTGGAAACCGGGAGAAGGCTCAGAGATATGGAATCCCAGAAACTAAAATTATATTAACTAAAGAGGAGAAACAAGATAACTGCACTCTTATTAACGGTAAGGATATAAATACATAAATAAATACTATAGATACTATAGTTCTTTAATGGTTCAAGAAAACACATTCTTATGCTTTAAATTTATAAAGTTACTTTTATTTTCTTTATTACAGGTGAATTTAAATCTCCGCTGGCTGAACTTGTACCTGGAGTCCTTCCTCCCGAGAGTGTAACCGCCCACTTTCAAGCAGTTCTTCCTCATACATGGAGCGGGAGATGGAAACCTTTAGTTGTACATTTTGCTGGAACTGGAGATCATTTTTTCTGGCGAAGACGAACACTGATGGCTAAACCTATGATTAAAGAGCGCAATATTGGCTCAATTATTTTAGGTGATAAATATTTTATGCTTATTATTAATTAATATTCTTGATCATTCAGAAGAAGTTGAACGTTATTGTGCTAGCTACTAAACCAGAGGCCGAATTTAAACCGTGTCGCTGAACCGCCAATTCTGCGCCGGCTTAAATTTCGAAACACTAAATAAAATTTCAAAAAGAACCAGACATGTTTGAGCCGCCTAAGAATGAATAAATCCTGGATTTTAAACCTGGATGAACTGACCCTGGGTGGTTATTAAACCTTGATGAACTAAAGCTAGTTTTCTCAACGGAATTTTTTATGTTAGCAACCCACTTAACATTTGGGACCCATGAATGAGCAGCAGGTCTACTTCACCTGCGTGCTGACCTGGGATCTTACTCAACATGAAGTGTGTGGTTTAAACAGTCCCCGCCTTTTAATATGTAACGGGGTATGCTTTTGGGTTGAGTGAAATATTAACGTAAGACCGATACGGATTTTACACAATCTTAATAGAGAGATTCTCTGTAGAGAGTGAATATTCTTTCATAACCATCTTATTATCATATTATATTTAGAATTTGATTAATATCTGCCATTTTATCTCGATACATTATTGCAGAACGAGAGGAACAAAGAGCAATGGTACCGTTATGAATAATCAATGGTATTATTATAAAGGTTTTTGTATCCAATAATTGGTATTTAGAAAATCCTTACTATGGTCTCCGTAAGCCAGCAACACAGTTTCGTTCTTCTCTTCATTATGTCTCAGATCTGTTTGTGATGGGAGCTGCCCTAATACTAGAAGCTCAGGTAAACATGATAGGAGCTGCCCTAATACTAGAAACTCAGGTAAACATGATGGGAGCTGCACTAATACTAGAAGCTCAGGTAAACATGATGGGAGCTGCCCTAATACTAGAAGCTCAGGTAAACATGATGGGAGTTAATGAAAAACTGTTAAATGCTTGAAGCATTTGATCAATCCATTTCTTGGAATACCATTTAACTCATCAACTCAAGTCTAGAGTAAACATTTATTATTCCGGACTTACTCAACAATTAAAATATTTTCTGTTGGTGGTCTGGGTCGCCCAATGAGGGCTTCTGTACAGCTTTTATCTTGTAATCTCGTAAATATTTTAGTTGTTGATGAACTGGGCGACTAGACAAGGGTTTGGACCCTTGATCTCGCATGGTATCTCTATGGGTGGGCATATGGCAGCTCTAGCAGCAACCTCCTGGACCAAACCTATATGTTTAGTGCCTTGTCTTGCTAGCACCTCAGCTAGTGTTACATTCTGCCAGGTACATTCCTGGAGTACAGGAGGATAGGGTCTGAGTTCAATTTGGATAGAATTGGAGCATAGTTAGGATAGAGTAGAAGCACAGTTAGGATAGAGTAGAAGCACAGTTAGGATAGAGTTAGAATACAAGAATAGAGTTAGAATACAGTTAGAATACAGTTAGAATAGAGTTCGAGCACATTTAGGATAGAGTTCGAGCACAGTTAGGATAGAGTTGAAGCACAGTTAGGATAGAGTTGGAGCACAGTTATGATAGAGTTGGAGCGCAGTTAGGAGTAGAAAATTTATTGATTATATTAAACAATTAGGGAGTTATGACCCGTGCTATTAACTGGAAACAGCTTCATGAACAGTATGAAAATAATCCTGATTATAAGAACAAGGTAAACTGCTCTTAAACTGGTACTACCTATAACATGAACATGAACACCTGGAACTTGAACTGATTATTCCTAGATTTGGGAGCTCTTGAACAGTCCTGAGTTCAGTAAAGAAACTGGAGCATCAGATCAGTTTATCAAAGATAGTTTCCTCTCACCTCAGAGTAATATTTCACTGAAATATTTTAGAAAACTCAGTACAGAGAACAGAACTAGCATTGAAGCTTTCATGTTTATGAGAGGTTGGTTTAGTTGTTTTTTAATTATCTTATTTTTCTGTGTTAAATCTTCAATCTTTTTGTTGAACTTGATAACAATCTCTTTATCACAAATGTTTGATCTAAATATAAATAAAATAATAATCTTAAACTGAAAAAAGTAACAGGGAAAATTCTATTAAAAATAACGAAGGGCGCATTTTACATAAATATTTTTGAAATTACAAGGATTAATGGATAAATATACTTGAAATTACAAGAATCAATGGATAAATATACTTGAAATTACTATAATTAATGGTTAAATATNCATTTTACATAAATATTTTTGAAATTACAAGGATTAATGGATAAATATACTTGAAATTACAAGAATCAATGGATAAATATACTTGAAATTACTATAATTAATGGTTAAATATACCTGAAATTACAAGGATTTATGGATAAAAATACCTGAAATTACTATGATTAATGGATAAATATACCTGAAATTACTATGACTAATGGATAAATATACCTGAAATTACAAGGATTAATGGATAAATATACTTGAAATTACAAGGATTAATGGATAAATATACTTGAAAGTACAAGATTAATGGATAGATATACTTGAAATTACTAGGATAAATGAATAATTACTTGAAATTACAAGGATTAATGGATAGATATACTTGAAATTACTAGGATTAATGGATAGATATACTTGAAATTACTAGGATAAATGAAATAATGTACTTGAAATTACAAGGATTAATGGATAGATACACTTGAAATTACAAGGATTAATGGATAGATATACTTGAAATTACAAGGATTAATGGATAGATACACTTGAAATTACTAGGATAAATGAAATAATGTACTTGAAATTACAAGGGTTAATGGATGAATGTACCCACCTGGAGAACTTTAGTTCACCTCTAGACCCGGAGCTGATAGAGATCGTTGCTGCAAAATATGACGCTTATCAACCCCAGGGTAGAGTTAAACCTTTAGAAGATCTCTGGCGTGGATCAAATATAAGGTACATCTCCATTCTCCACACTAAAGGATATTGATTAGAATTGTTTAAAATGTGTTTTAAACCTGACCAGGGCAACGAAACTTACCTATCAACTTGTAATGGGTAAGATGGTATTTTCCTTGTATTTGCATGGTGTAAACCTCCATAATAATCCAATAAGTTAAGTCCTGATGCACGATCATATTTTTTATATCTTTGATTGGTTGATTAATTTATTGGTTTTTTGGTTGGTTGGATAGTTGATTGATTAATTGATTGATGTCTAGATTTGTTGAGGAGGGTCACGTGAGCAGCTACTTGTTCCATCAGAATGTTTTCCGTGAAGCAATCTACGATTCTTTTAATAAATATTCACTCAAATATAATTAACCTTAATTTTCAGTATATCAAGTGTTATTTTGTAAAAATTACAACTAGTCGACTATACGAGTACTCAGTTTAAATAGCTGTCATACAGCAATTAAATTGTAGTAATCAGTCTGTTTTAAAAAAAGTAACTACTTTTTATATATTTAGTGTATGAAATAATTATCCCGTGTTTTACCATGAATTTATTAATTTCAAATATTAAAAAAATTTGTAATTTTTTTTTATGGTTTCCTTGTCATTTTTCTTTAGATTTAGTTAATGATATTGTGTTAGTTGTAGGAGTGTCAGACAAACAGTCAAAATCCTGAAACTATTTCAGATTCTGGATAAAGCCAGATATTTGTTTAAATCCTCTGGATTGGGTTGGAGAAGGTTTCAAGGATTTATTATTCCTCCTGGAGCTGTATTCCGGTATCCAACCCTGATAAGTACTCGGCTGAAGATGAGTAGCTCCGACGAGGGACCGAATATAGATGCTGCTACTGCTCAGAAACTTGTAAAAGAGTTTGAAGGAATATCGAACACAGACGAAATATTTGCTCAATTTATGCTTCAGGTAGATTTGTCAAAATATTACCCTGAGCTGAAAACTTTTGACTTGGATACCTTTAATCCCAATCGCTTAATCTGAATATCTAATATGGACACTTTTAATTCCTTCTTAATCCGCTCTTTCTTTTTCTCTCCCTGCTAGTTTCCGTCCAATGAGAGTTTACAAATTAAATGGCGCGCCAAATTTCAAATTTTCCGGCTTCTCAGATCAGCTAAACTGAGGCCAAATTTTAAAAATATGGTTGGTTCCACTTAAAATTGTTTTCAATTTTTCAAGATTTAGGTCGGCGCTCAGATGAAACCGATTTTTGGCGGATATGAGATGAGGCTCAAATTCTTTAAATTCGTACTCTGGTTTCACAAAACCGCCCTCGATTGGTTGAGTTATAAAATTTTGTTGATACAAACTTAAGATTAAATTAAACTAGAAATTAACAAAAAGAGGAGATCAAGCATTGATCTCGATATTCACAAGTCTAAAGTTTTCAGCTCTGGCATCATTTTATTTTACGATTTTTATTATTTTCCACTAGACGAGCGGGGGAGGGGAGGTAGCTATAAGCCACAACATTTTTCCATTCCATGCCACATAATAGCTTTTTGTCTTCCCGCAGCCATGAGCCACCACCGTACGGTCCATAGGCCACAGCATTGAAGTATTCCGGTGAACTATTACGTTTTCAAATGGTAAATTTAGTGCATTGAAATTGTGATTTTCAAAATCCAGCGACGTCCATGCAAAATATATATAGAAAGAACTTTATATTTAAGTTTTAGATTGAAATAATAACGATTCCTTTCGATGTAAACTGAAACTTTTTTTCCTCAAAAATAAATTCAATCTGTCTTCTCAAATGGCGTATTTTTTTAAACATTATGAACAACAAAAATGATGCACCATAACATTCTCTTAAACACTAATTAATGAGAAAATTGCAAAATGAAATTTTTTTGAGACTACCCCCAAACAATTTGTCTCGGTGCCAACAATGCGTAAAATAATGTAAATTTATCTTTGTATAATGTAAAGCTGTTTATAAACTGAACACACAATTCATTGATATTTAATAAACTTCTTATTTTATCATTTAAAAACGTAATAACTGCCGGAAAACTGAAATGCTGTGGCATGGAAGACCGTACGGTTGAGGCTCATGGCTGCCGGAAGACATAAAAGCTAATATGTTGGGAAATATGTTGTAGGGAAAAATGTTGTGGCTTATGGCCGCCTGCCTTCCCCCGCTTGCTAGACTGTATTTCAATTTCTGATAATTACAACCCTTTAAGGGATTTTCGTCGAGACTTCAAGCGACGTTACGTTTAAAGCTGTATGGCCGATTCACAATGATACCCTATAAACCTTTGCCTGATATAATCGCCGGGATATCTCTGTTTTTCTATCTGTAAATTGCTATTATCTCAAGTGCGGTTGTCTAAAAATGTGACTTGCAGATATTAAAGAATTTACAAGGACGATTTATTTCCTCATTACGTCAACAGTCCCTTTAAAAAGTTTTATTGGTTTAGGAGAACGACTGGGATCTAAGCAAAGCTCTGAATGCGTTCTTCGCGGACAAGGTGGAGAAGAAACGGAAATTGGAAGAGGAGCTCAGGGAGTTACCGGATGTTGATGTTCCAGGTTCGAATATTTCATTTTATTGTTCTTTTAATTAGAATTATGAATTCAAAATTTTTTCATTCTTAAATTAAAGCATTGGAGAAATTATATTTGCAGGTCCTAGTATAGAATCTGCTTTGAAGGAGGGTTTACTGACTACTCGAGCTCCGGAAACCCTAAATGTTGTATCCTGGAATATTGATGGGTTGGATCAGAAGAATCTACAGAAGAGAACTGAAGCTGTTTGCAAGTAATTATTGAATGCATTAAAGGGACTGTAAGCGTAATTTCAAGTGACCATCCAAGCAAAGATGACAATGCCCGATTTACGTCTGTACCCTTGACATTTATGCCTGATCAAATATGAAGTAAATATAAATGTTTTTGTTTCTTTAAACTGTTTATTTTCATTTGCGGTTTCTTTGCGAAAGTGACTTGCGCATTTCTTGTTTTTAAGAAGCAACAGAGAAATGTACACTTTTCGAGACAGGAAAATACTGTATCTTCCACATTTTTGCATGGAGGATCACTTGAAATTACGCTTACAGTCCCTTTAAGCTAGACAATAAGAGTCTTCATAAACATTTGATTTGATTTGATTTGATTTGATTTAATGTGGAGTGGAGCCTAAAGCTTTCCCTAACACTCATGATTTGATTTGATTTGAGTTGAGTCGAGTCGAGCCGATTTTTATATTTTAATAATTTCTATAATCTTGTTTGGTCTCTAAAATGAAATTGAAGTTTCATTACTGCTGGTGGCAATTATTGATTTATTTGTTGATTGCTGGATGAACCTTTCAATTAATTGTTTAATTGCTTTAGGATTCTGGAACTGGAAAATGCTGATATTGTATTCTTACAGGAGGTTATACCAGAGACTTTCTCTTATATTGAGTCCAAACTAAGGTAAGATTATCAGCATAAATACAAAATTAGGAATCTAATAAATTAATTATTTAATATAATTTATCTATTCCAGTATTGGTTACGAATGTATCCCTGGGAACCCTGGGGATTACTTTGTTGCGACCCTGTTAAGACGAGGACGGATATATAAAGATGAATCTAGGATCATTCCATTCCCTGGCAGTGTGATGGGTCGACATTTACTCTCTGTCTCAGCACACTTTGGACAGGTAAATATCTAGAAAGGGACTGGACACGTGATTTCAATTCATTTACGATTACCAACGGTACCCTTTAAAGTGTTGACTGATTATAATTACATGAGATATCTATCATTTTCTCTTTGAAAATTGATTGTTATAGTTTGGTTTCTTTATAAAGGGACTTGCGGATTTCTGTTAAAAAAACAATGGAGGAAATTATGCGAAGTAAACACTTAAAGCTAGAAAAACTAAATTTTTTCCACATAATTGGTCAGATAAAGATTTAAAAATTTCCGTTGTGAATCGGACCATACCCCTCATTGAAAGCACGACGGACAGTCCAGTTCAGGGAGCAGTATACACCGAAAGCTTAGTTGAGGGGGATGAATATTGAATGATATATCACTATTTTTCTCTCTGGACATTGCTTAATCCCAATTGTGGTTTCTGTGAAAAATTGACTTGCGGATTTATGCTGCAGAGAAAACATATTTAAAAATAGAAATACGTTAACTATTAAAATATTTCCAGGTTAAACTTGATTTACTCAACACACACCTCGAGTCAACCAAAGACCATGCCGAGGAGAGGAAGATTCAGCTCAAGAAGTCCTTGGAGATAATGAAAAGGTTTTACACTTTTTAAAGAGACTGTAAGCGTAATTTCAAATGACCCTCAAACCGGTTCCCTTAAAAACTTTTACTGATCAATTATGAATTAGATATCAACGATTATAATTAGGATTACTGATTTTTTTTATTTGTGGGTTGTTTTTACTTGTCATTAGATACACCAGATCATGGTTTCTGAGGTACTCTTGTGAATCGGGCATTGTTATCTGTGCATGGAGGGTCACTCTAAATTACGCTTCTGAGGAAAAATAAGAAAATACATCTCTTAAATTGCATAAAAGAAAACACGTTTAATACTTCCATGGAATCTTATTAACTGGTAAAATTGCCATCTTATCCGCTTCCGACTGACAAATAGTTCATCTTTGTGACGTCATTATGATCTTACTCTATTTACTTACAGTAAGTTTTACAAAACATGAAAGTTGAGGGATGATTTGAAGGTCGTCTTTAAACTTTGAAGTAATAATTACAAAATACGCCAGTGGCATTTCCGAGAAGTGTTCATCCTTTTTGTGCTTTTAAAATTACCGGAGTTGCTAAAAATTTCGCTAAAATTTCAATTTATTTAAGAAAACTGAAACTGTGTAATTATGAACAATATTGTTTCTTTAAAAAAAATTTTTTGTCTACAGGACATGATCCGGTTTTTACGATCAGATTTCGGAATTTTTCTATTGCGAAAGTTTGGTGTTTCTTGATTTATATTGATCTACCACCAGTCTGGACACCAATCCAGTTACTAACTGTGGACAAGTGTGCTTTACTTCAGTGATCTTACGAGAACACCCCACAATATTAAAAGCACAAAAATGCCAGGAATAGAGGAATTTATAATTTTAATATTATGGTTCTAAGAGCCATAAATGTAAAATTATAGGTACATGAATTAATGTCGGAACATATTTTGAAAAATAATGACGATCTATGTAGGTCAGCCAGTATATCAATATATTGTAGTGTTGGTGAAGAACGAAATGTTATGTTTGGTGGAGATCTAAACATGAGAGACAAGGAGCTCCAGGAGGTTGGAGGACTACCTCCTGGAGCTAGGGACTGCTGGGAAGCTTGTGGGAGGAGAAAAGAAGCTGAGTTTACCTGGGATATTTCAAGGTTGGGAATCAGGCTGATCAAACGGTTTTATAATTTATTGTTTTATTATCATAACTCTAATACAGGGGTCCATATAATTCCATCCAATACGATCCCAAATGTTAATTGATTGATATTAGGGGCAGAATTAAACCATGTTGTTGTTGTAAACAGTTAAAAGTATGATATCAAGTTGTAGAAAATAATCCATACCTTAGAATGTTTACTGCAAGGGAGTGTTTATTTTCCTGTGTAACATATTTTATCTCTTATATTTATTACTGATATTTAAAACTTTTAATACACCAAATGCAGTACACATTTCTGAAGTGTAGTACACGTACACAATAAAAACCTACCAACGTTCACAATGACACAGAAAGTGTATTTTATGCCCCTAAATTTACTTTCAAACCCGATCTCATTTGGGATCAGAAATGGAATTATATGAACCCCTGCTTAAATATGATAAGATGACGGTACATGATAACTTTGAGCATGTAAATATATAGTATACAGTGTACCGTGTGTGTTGCACAGAATACACTGTAGTGTACAGTGTACACTGTAGTGTACAGTATGTAGTTCACACTCACAGTGCGTGGTGTCTGAAAGAACTTAAAAATTCATGAAACCTTTCTTGTACAAATAGCGTTAGAAAATGATCTTTCAGATTTACTAGAAAAATCCGATTTCAACATGTTCAGTTATTTCAGATTTTCACTCGGCAGATATGTTTGAGAAAAAAATGTCTTGAATGTTTTGAATCAATTAAAGTTTGTATGAGATAGAAAATTATTATATTGAAAAAGCTCAAATTTTCCGGGATGAATAGGAAAATGGACCCATTCAAAATTCCATTGTTCTCAATTTAGATTGGTTAAGTTGATCTGTAAGACATAACAACAATTTTTTTACAAAACAAAATGTTTAATTATTAAAAACTTGCAACTACTTCTATTTATACAATATTTTAGAAATACAAATCTTGAGTGGCCTGGTAAGTTTAAACCTCGATGTAGGTTTGACCGGATATATCTGAAACCTTGCTCTGGGTTCTCCGCTGCACCTAAACATTTCGGGCTCATCGGACTTCAGAAGGTATCTGGAACCCAATCTTACCCGTCGGATCACTGGGGGCTCCTGCTCAAGCTCTCACTGAACCAGGACGGGAATAAGCCGGAGGAGGAGAGAGATAATAATGTGTCTTAACTCAACCTATTGTGATTTTTCTTTAAAAGTGGTAAACTAACCACATGTGATTTTAATTTTGTGCCACATTTCTGATTATTGAACCCTGATAATCGATTTCTGTGATATTATTTAGATGTAACTAAGAATGAGAGATGGCTCTAGCTCTACCCGGAGTAGGAGTGTTTGGAACCTGCCCTGCAGTGTATACTCTAGTACCCGTTCTTAGAGATAAGGTAGGAGTTCTTATAAAGTAGGCGTAAGTAAAGGGACCCCGTTTAAAAATAGTGAACCCTTCAAAATCAGCAAAATATAACACCCCCCCCCCCCCCCCTCCCCAATTAATATCAGTCCTCTCTTTATTCATCTGTGTTTATACTTTTTTTAGTTGACTTCTAGTTAATCTTAAGTCATTCATCCTTAGAAATTTTATTCATCCTAAACTACTTTTTTCCTTAAATATTTTCTACTTTTAAAGGGCTTCCTGGTTCAAGCAATTTGGAGCGGAAGAAAGCAGGATGCTGAGGCAGCTGCTTCTAAGCTTTGTATTCCCTTCTTCACAACGCAGGTTTGAACACTTCCGACTTATAAAGGAACTATAGACGTAATTTCAAGCGATCATTCATTTAAAGAGTTGGTACCTGATTTACAATGTACAACAAACATTTAAAACTTGTATTTTAGTAAAAATGGAGTTATTCTTGTTTTTCCTTTTGAATATTGATAATTTTCAATTGTGGTTTCACTGTTTTTTTTTTTAATTAACTGTTGAAAAATGTTTATTTGTTGAGTTTTAGATCGATGACGTAGTTCTGAGGAAAGATGTCGATCTCATAATTATATTCACTCCGCCCAGTCTTCATTCTCAGGTAGGATGTTCCATAGATCTTTCGTTTAGTTTTGTTTTGTTTCGTTTCATTGAACGTAGTGTTTTCCTTTAAAAATAGTAATATATCCGATTAAACAATTTCCTAGGTATGATATAAGGCGGAACCCCTATCCCCTCCTCTTACGTTTTCTATATAAGACAATTAAAAAATAATATGCAAGAAAATAAAGAATTTGAGTACTTTTGGCATTGTTTAAGCCTTTAAAGGTTGGGGGGTCTGAATCTATGTATAGCCTGGACGTCCCACGCCCCCCCCCCTTAGAGAATAGGTATAGTGTTGAAAAGCATGTTCATAGTCCAATTTTTCAAGGCCAGCTCATAGAAAAAAAAAATAGACCGATAGCTTTAATAGTTTGGGTGCTAGGGAGGGTTGAAAAAAATTCTAAAAATGGGCCAGAAAAATAAAAAAAAATAAAAATAATTTTGTTTTAAACATCAAAGTGTGACGCATGTTTCTACATCTATTTTTCAAGGGCTTTTCAAAAATATAGTTTTTATCTGTAGCTTTAGTCACAAAAAAAAGTTATGGGCTATTTTTTATTTTTTTATTTGAAAGAACGAACTTTTTTCCACCCTGTACCCAATCCTATGCATTAAAAAAAAAAAACCTTAAAATTTATATTCATTAAAAGTCACAAAATTTCACTATGATATTGTCAAAAATGAGAGTGCTAGGACAAAAATAAAGGGGGGGGGGGGCGCCAAACGCCCCCCCAGCCTGTTTAGGGTTAAGATCATGAGGAAAACTTGATATACCTGGCTAGCGAGAAAAAAATAGATTTAAAGAAAAAAAGTAACTTTAAAACCTGAAGATAGAACTCTTGTGTTGTAAATCTAGAAATCAAGCTTTATTCTCCATCTTATGCACAATTATTATTTTAATGCCTCTTTCATATCCGTTGTAGTCATACTCTGCGGGAATACTTGGAAGTGCCCACACGGAATATCGAGATGAAGCGTTCAAGATTGATGATAGTCCACAGAAAAGTTTTGGATTCTGAAAAAATAACAATTTTTAACATTTACATAGATTATTTTGTGTATAATCCTACTCTGGTGTCTAGATTAGCGTGAAAGCACTGCGGATTGGTAAACATGTTGTCTGTGATAGACCTGGTGGATTAAATCAAACAGAATCATTAAGAATGGTTCGCGCTGCAGCTTATTATCCAACATTGCTGGCCATGATGGCTTTTAGTCTCAGGTAACAATTAGAATCAATTACAATTTAGGACATAAAGCTGTAGAATAGGAATAACATTAAATTGTTTTAGGAAAACATCAAATACCATTAATATTGCTTATTTTTTATTATCCGAGAGTTACTTTTGAAAATATTTATTCCTGTTTCGAGGATTTTGATAATGAAGACGACATTTTCATATTTTCGTAAATCCAGCGCCAGCCGTGAAAACACGTTGTTTTTTGGAATATTGTGAAATATTAACTATATACGGAATGCGTCGAAAAATTATCGATGATTATAGGTTGTAATATCTGAATGATTGGTTTAGAATGAGTCGTTTTTAACAAATTTCTTATTATAGACGCTACAGATAGTTCAAGTAAGATTAGTAGCGATCACCATCGATGATTTTTCGCCGTAAGCCTATACCCCCTTTCATTTTTCGCGAACACTCCCTTTATATGTCACCTTCCTAATCCACAATTTTATGGGTCGCACTGTATAGTTCTAAGTTTTCAATAATTTTAAGAAGTAAAACTTTAATTTTGTAATTTTTCAGTCAGTTTAACTTCAAATCTTTATCTTTTTTTGATTTGATTTGATGGGGAAGCAACTCTTCTTCATCTTTTAAATATGTTGAACAATCTGCAACGAATAATAAGGCAACGTGGCTCGGATTTGGTTGTGTGCTGGAACCTACTAAAACTCTCCTGTCACAAAAGTTCCGACTGAAAACCCAATTTTCCGAGAGAACATGAACCGAACTCTAAATTTTGGTAGCTCATAGCAAATCCACAAAAAAATATTATTTAATTTAAAATTAAAATTGTTAAAAATTTTGAAACAAACAGTGTTAGTTTGTTGACGCTGGTTTTTAGTGATTTACTCCTGATCGATCTCCTACAGACGTCCCCTCATCATTACTTAGCTGTCACATTTAAATATTAGTATTAGTCCTGTCTAGGCCTGGATTTTATTGTAATATTTTTAGATTTCTTCCCAACATGAGTTTAATGAAGAAATTGATAAAAGAAAACTATGTGGGACAAATAACACTCTGCGATATCAGGTATGTTGTAATTTTGCAACAACAAAAAAATTGGAAGAAAGTAGTTTCTAGGAAAGCATGTATAAATGAAAGTGTATTCTATGATAGTTTGTGAAAGTATATTCTAGGATAGTTTGTGAAAATATGCTGAAAAGAAAGTGCATTCTAGGACAGTTTGTAAAAGTATGTTGGAAAGAAAGTATATTCTAGGATTGTTTGTGAAATTATATTCTAGGATAGTTTGTGAAAGTATGCTGGAAAGAAAGTATTTTCCAGCCTAGAGTTTTCAAGGGATCGGGCTGAAACTTTTAGGGTACCCTCTCCAGGCCCATGGCTAGCTTGTATTAAATTAGAATAGTTTGTGAAAGTATGCTTGAAGGAAAGTATATTTTAGGATAAGTTTTGAAAGTAGCTTGAAAGAAATACTTTCTAGGATAGTTAGTAAAAGTAGTTTGAAAGAAAGTATATTCTAGGATAGTTAGTAAAAGTAGTTTGAAAGAAAGTATATTCTAGGATAGTTTGTGAAAGTATGTTGTAAAGAAAGTATATTCTAGGATAGTTTGTGAAAGTATGCTGGAAAGAAAGTTATATTTTAGGATAGTTTGTGAAAGTATGTTGGAAAGAAAGTATATTCTAGGATAGTTTGTGATAGTATGTTGGAAAGAAAGTATATTCTAGGATTGTTTGTGAAAGTATGCTTGATAGAAAGTATATTCTAGGATAGTTTGTGAAAGTATGCTTGAAAGAAATTATATTCTAGATAGGGCTTTAATAGCTAAAAGAGTATGGGAGACACGCGCAATACCATCAATATTGTACTTTGTGGAAGCGTTAACTATAAAAAAAGAGTACAGTAATGGAGCTGGAACGTATACAAAATATGATTGGGAGGTTTATACTATAGGTTCCAGCTTCAACGTCACGAGCACTAGCTTGGATAGATGCTGGATTAATGCCTATGGAATATAGGATTCATAACAAACAAGCTCAGTTTATTTATAATATTTTAAAAACAAAACGGAATCCAACCCTTTTAAAAATTTTAAGACAGTCATTAGAGTACCCGGAGGATCCTTACACTAAATCATGGATGAAAATCCAATCACAAATAGGGTTAATTGTTAATTTTAAAAAGAAATCACATCTGCAAGCTGCTTTAACAAACAAAGCAGTGGCATTTGTATTGAGTGTTGAAAGGCAACATTCTACTTTAAATACAGCCCCCTAACCTTGGAACTGGTTTAAAATGCAGGACCACATTAATGATTCAAAAGCAAGTAAGGTTTTATGCCAAGTCAGGGGAGGTAATGCACAATTAGGCAACCGTTACAAAAACCGATATGGATTCAAATATGAGTTTTGCCCACACTGCGAAATTTTTGGACTTCATATTAAACTAACAGAATCACATGTAGTATTTGAATGCCCTGCTGTAGCCACGGTAAGACGTGAGCTTAAAATATCAAACTATTTGGCTACTCAAAAGGCCAAAGGGACAATAGCAAATGCACGAATTGTACGGAATTAACTTGGCCAAGATGGTTCAAAGGGCAAATCCCTACTAGAGAGAGGTAAAAAGCTGGGGAAGATAATTAATAGAAAAATGGCTAACAGCAACTCATGAACCATCGTGATAAATGCAGCATTCAGAATGGGCAGAATTAAGTTTTTTTTACCATTTAAATAAATAAAATTTGCTACTGACCCATGATATATTATCCAGCTAAACCTGATTTACTCAGTTGCTCAATGATGGGTGTACTGATCAGGGGGGTACGAGGGCTTTTGTTTAGGGGGGGCACAATTTTTTTGGTCCCCCCCTTGGCAACATTGGTCCCCCCCCTTAAAAACCCCTTTTTTGAAAAAATAGTAATACCTTTTTAAAATTTTTTTTGCCCCCCCTCTCCCACCTGGACTTATTTTGTTCACCATAAAAATATACCAAAAAGACTACTTTTTTGGGTGTTACTAACCTTAGAGTCTAAAAATTATTCCTTTGCTTAAAAAAATTAACTTTTTGACTTTATAAATTTATCACTTAACTCCATCACAGCTAACTAAATCAATAATCACAGCATCATTAAAAATTATATTTTTACGAATAAACGAAATTTCTTCTGAAATTTTTAGATAGAATTTACTCAATCTACATTTTAACCAAATCTTTTAAGCTACAATTTTCTGGGATTTGCTTGCACAAACATTTCAATGATTTTTTTCAGTAGAGAGCTCAGACAGCCTTATAGGGTGTAAAGCTATAAGTGCAAGATCGTTAAGTCTGCTCTCCGTCATAGTACATCTTGTGTAAAGAAGTATTCTCTTTAGAAGGCTAAAACTTTTCTCTCCTTGTATTAACAGTGAATTTAGACAAATCCTTAGTCTTTGTCATTGTCAGGTATTACTTTCTAAACGTAGTTTCCTTTTAATTTTGTATATTTGGAACTCCCAGGGGGGGCAAGAGAACTACTGACCCCCTTGGTACACCACTGTGCCTGACCTGAGGAAGGGAAATGCAAGCAGATGTAATATTAAAAGAGCCTCCCCCATGGATGCCCCCCCTCAGCCTCTCAGGGGGGGCACGCGTAGAGGGGGGCGGGGGGGGGCGGCCCCCCCTCGTACGCCCCTGGTACTGATATAAAATAGACTCGAGAATAAATCAGGAACAGTGGTGCGCCTACACATAGTGTTCTCCTAGTAAGATCGCAGACCCCAAAGGTAAACCAAATATGGATTATTTATTTAAAGAGGATGCCTAAAAAAATTTTGTAAGTGACATTCCATTAGGGTTGCCCCTCAGTTAGACCCAGATTTGTTAAAACCATTTTATAAATTTTAAACAGACGTGTGTACTGTTCAGGAATGCTATTTAAAGCATTTTTAGGCCTCCTTACATATCGGGCATACACACTGGATCCTAAGGGATTCAAACCTGATGTGATCCATTATAACCCAGGCAGACAAGGGGAAGTGGCTGGAGCTCGACCCATAGTATAGTTTGTGAAAGTATGCTTGAAAGAAAGTATATTCTAGGATAGTTTGTGAAAGTATGCTTGAAAGAAAGTACTCCTGGCTGTGTGACTCCGCCATGGGCGGAGGAGCGCTGTCTCTGCTAGGATCCAACGTGATAGATCTGCTTCATTACCTCGGGTTCGGAAAAGCTGTCAGAGTTCATGCAAATTTGAGAACTCTCATTCCAACCACGGACAATATAGGTTAGAACAAAATCTACAGTTTGAACGATTTTTGTTTCTGATGGATTTGTTTAAGAGATCGATTAAGCTCTTCATAGAGAGAAATTAACTATGGCTTATTAAAATAGATTTAAATTAGTCCCTTCCATACACTTAGTTAATAGTTCTCAGCTCTGACGAATACTCTTATTCAATCTGATCAAATAACCACACGAACATCATTTTACATTTCTTCATATCACAAATCTAAAATATTAACGGTTCTAATGTTTGCTTCTCAAATATAAATTTTGCAAAGTCTGAAAATGAGAACGGACTATTTGAGAAGGTTACAAATGAAAATCATTTTTATATTTATTTCATTATTTAAGAATTTTTTTTCCAGGTGGAATAAGACAGGTTAGTTCTGATGACCTCGCAGTTCTCCAGCTCCAGCTGGCTGGAGGAACACTAGTAACAGTTTTCATTAACTCCGACATGGCAGGGTTCAGCCAGGATATTGTTGTGTGCGGGACGGATGGATATCTAGTTGCTCAGGGTGGAGATCTCAAGGGTAGGAAGACCAGGGAGCTAAGAGATGAGGTCTTGTACCTGGATGTAGAGGATTTTAATTCTTCAGAGAGTTTTTCATCCGCCCTTCCTAGGTACATTTTCTAAACAGAAGGGGGTGGGGAGGGGGAAGGGAAAATATTTCATGAAATATTTTTTTTTTTACTTTTTAGGATACATATGAAAGGACTGATGAGAATGGTTAGTTTCCTCAGGGATAGATTCAGTGGAGTTGAACCTCAGACTGATTCTATATACGAACCTGCTCTATTCGACCAGGAAACATTGAGCATCAAGTTTTTTTAATCCAACCCTTTTTCTCATTTAACCCGAGATGTTATTTATATTTATTTTTTACTCCATTTTTTGTTTTATTTACAGGGTTACCCACAGAGGATGAGACTATTTTATTCATACCTTATTTTCATGACTCCCGGCAACTTTAAACTTAAATCTCTCTTTGCTAAATCATCAAAGCAGAATACTGAATCTTTGGATCCCATTTCATTACAGTTCTACCCAACCCATCCTTCTTAGTAAAGTTTAATGTTGCATACTGTAGGGATTGTATATTCAGTCTGTGATAGAAGCGATGAGAAAATCAAGTGAAACCAGACAGTGGGTTAAGGTCAGACAATTTGGTTACTTTAAGGGAGAGACCGGCTAGACATGGTAGTTGAGCTGAAAGTGCAGTATTGTAGAGATCAACTTTAGGATTTCAATTTTAAAATTGCACACTGTAAAAACTTCTCAATGGTATCAAATGAATCCTGAAGTTAATCTTCACAATATTGCACTTTTAACTCAACTACTATGTGTAGCAAGTCTTTCCCTTTAATGATTCATTTTAAAGTGAATATTTATCTTGAAGTTTTTAACACTCTAGGTTGTAACAAGCCAGGAGGAAGGTTCTGATTCAGGAGAGACATCTTGGTCCTCCTACGCATAAGGAACAAGTGGTCTACTTTGTACCTGGAGGCAAATGGGAGATGAAACCTTGTATATTTTCCATTTTTAGTTCTAAAGCATTTATGTATTTTTATGTACTTATTCTATTTTAACGTTAAAATTGTGTTCCTAGATATTTTTATGTTTTTCTACTGCCTTGTACTATTTTTGCAACTAACTCTCAACTTCCGTCAAACCCGCGCAATGCAATTTATTTTGCAATAAAAGTTTACAACACGTCAATAGTTTATTGATGTACTTTTGTTTTTTTACTGGTTTACTGATTTAGTATTAGTCACTTCAGTTTTCGACACGGTTGGTAGGATATCCCTGAAATTCTTATTTAATTTGATTACCAGTATAACCAGTATATACTGGATACTGACAGTATAAAATTGTTACCATTGTAATTATTTTATAGCTGTACAAACAAATTTCTAGAACATCTTTGGTAAGCGTCAAGCGATTATAACCCTTACAAAACTTATGATAATAAAACGGGTAAAATTCATGGTGAAAGTCGGGTTTTGTTATGGTTTGTGCAGGATTAAATTTTTAAAAGTTTGTCGTGCTGGTTTAGACCGGATTGTTTTGGTTTGAATGAATGATTATTTATCGGTTTTCTTCTGATAATACCGGATTTTATTGGGTTGTGCTGGTATAAAATCTGATATTTTTTGGAGTTTATTTGGAAAAATAGACATTTTGAAAAAATGTGTGCAGTGCTTTTTTAAACTTTTCCAGTTGGAACGTGTTTGGTAAATCTTGTTTCTAATTCAAAATATTCCCTTAGGCCTACAGTTTATACAATACACAGTAGATACCTTATTGTACTTCTTGTATTTAGTAAATATTTTGAAAAAGACTGTTTTAAATGAAAAATATATTTATGAATCCTAATTTGTCTGAATAAATTTTTTTTGTTTAATTCTGTGATAGTGATGGACCAAACCTCTGTAGAGTAAAAAAGTAGATGTTAGTTCAACATTTATTGAAAATATATTTCGGTCTGAGTTGACCCTCGTCAGTTCTAAGTTCTAACGATATAATAACCATCAAAATCTATAAAAAATGTTTGTTAAAAATCACAAGAAAATAAAGAAACAAAAAAGATTATTCAAAATAAAAATTTGGGCTGTCAAATGGACATAAGGGAAACGAACTCAGATTATCAGATGGAAAAAAGATAATTTGCAATTACTCATTTTTTTAAAAATGTTTTAGGACAATTATTATTCCTTGAGATTGTTTCTGTCACAAAGGTTAAAAACAAACTGTTTAGATGCATAAGTGTATAAAGTGATGGTGAGGTGGGGGTCGAACTATTAAGTGATGGTGAGGTGGGGGTCGAACTATTAAGTGATGGTGAGGTGGGGGTCGAACTATTAAGTGATGGTGAGGTGGGGGTCGAACTATTTGATTTGTTAGAGAAAAATTGACCGAGTTCTGGATTTATATTTTGGATTTCTGGAGTTCAGAAGGCTCTTCACAAATCATATTGTAGATTTATTTTATTACACCACAATGCAAAAGTTTTACTCTGACATGTGATACAGAGGATTTCGAAAAACATGGGAATTGAGTGACGACTTCGAGATGGTCTTCTTACTTGATTTGTTATTTCTACCGATATAGCTGTAATCCGTCAAATTTTGTTGGAGGCAAATTTTTAAAAATTTTGATCATTCATAAATCTTCCCTAGGGTCACGTGATGTCCTACACAAAATTTGGTCGGTACAGCCGTTTTGACGTTTATCCGATACAAACAGACATACATGCAAAGTATATATATGGATATATTAGGACATAAGGAATAAATATGACTGATGCATGAAATATACATGGATATAAATGCACAGGGAATACATATGGATATCAGGATACATGAAATATATGGATACATAAAGTATATATGGATATTTTGATCTACAAATATATTTAGATGTCAGGACATGGGGAATATATATGGATATTAGGATACATGAAATATATATGGATATCATGATACATGAAATATATATATGAATATCCGGATACGCGAAATATATATGGATACAAGGAAGATATATGGTTATCAGGATACAGGGAATATATTCAGAGCTGAAAACTTTAGAATGGGATATCCTTAATCCTGATCGGATAATTAATCTGGAGATTAAAAATGAGTGGAGAACAAGCAATATTTAATCTGGAGATTAAGAAAAAGAGTGGATTAAGCCTTAATCTCGGTATCCACCATTCTAAAGTTTTCAGCTCTGAACACATGGAATATACATGGATATCTGGAATAATTCTGGATACATGGAATATATAAGGATATCAGAACATAAGGAATATATTTGGATATTTGGATACATGAAATATATATATGGATATCTTGAAACATTAGGGGGGATGATAGTTCTCTACCTGTGTTCTCAGTTAGCTGTACACTTACAACTGTTCACTAATACTGATATACTATAGGTTAGGCCGGAATCTCCTTATAATAAACAAATATGCAGTACGCTCTCGGTATAGTTTATGGAAAATATCGCATATTTTAGCTGATAATCTGTAACTCGCTTATCTTTGTTCATGGCGTTCATGGCCTATACGTTTAGTAAAGGATTAGCGTATACACTTTAACCTCGATGGGATACATGAAATATATATTGATATCTGGATTCATAGAATATATATGGATATCAGAACATGGGTAATATATGGATATCCGGATTGATGGAATATATATGGATATCAGAACATGGGTAATATATGGATATCAGGATACATGAAATATATATGGATATCTGGATTCATGGAATATATATGGATATCAGAACATGGGGAATATATGGATATCCGGATTCATGGAATATATATGGATATCAGAACATGGGGAATATATGGATATCAGGAAACATGAAATAATCATGGATATATAATGATCCCAAGTTCACGAAAGTGCCTGAGGAATGTATATACTGGTATCCTGTTGGTTTCTTGCATTTTAATTCTTCCTTACTCTCAAATTTTATGATAACTGTATAGTGTAAAGTACAGAGTGTCCCACGAAACATGACAGTAGCAAGACGACTTAAAGGTCGGCTTTGATCTTTAAAATAAGTTGCTGCATTTATTCGTAAACCTAATTTTAGAAGTAAAATTCTAGAGTTTAAAATCACATTATATCCATAATCTTGGCATTTCCAAATTGTGGTCTGCCTTTTTTGTTGGTCGGTTGCTCAGTGTGTCCCACTAAACATAAAGATTTCATAAGTATTCTTGAGATTAGATTTACATTGTTACCAACTGGTTCGAGTTTCATTCACGTTAAATATTTAGTTATGCTAAAGCCTATCGCCAATCCGTTACAATAATTTAACTAATAAATTACAGTATATTCCAATTCCAAGATATTTGTTGGATGTTTATTTTGTTACAACTGAAGTATTAACCAAGTACAGAAAACTGGAATATTATATGTGTAATAGTAAAAAATCGTAAAAATTTATTTAAAGAATAAATTTTAAATTAAAAGGAGCAATTAATCAATTATTCTCGGTTGGCTAATTTTACTGATGTATTGCGGTAATGCTTTACGTAGAAAAGACCATCTGAGCCTGGTGAGCCGTTAAAACCGCCCGGGTAGTTTGCTGCCTTTTTAATAATTTTCACACTTTGCATATTTAAAAATCATTCGTAAATCGTAATGAATCTAATTAAATATTTTGAAATTTGATGTCAAGACCGAAATCTAGTAGATCGTAAATTTTTATCATGCCCGGACACTTTTAATGTGACAATTTTTATATGAAATTTGGTCCTGTTTATGTCAAAACCATGACTAGGGGGGGGGGGGGTTGAAGGGGGATAGTGTGTTACTATGATATTTGGACTTCTATGAAAAAAAAATATTTATTTCAGTGATTAAGGTACGCCCGCATGCAAAAATTTTGAATTTATTCTAAAAAATCAAAATGAAATGACTAGAAGGTGCCTGCTCTCCCCCCACCCATCCTCAAGCCACTACTTCTTATATTACTAATTAAGGAGCGTGGACCTCGCGAACCTCGCAAAACACGTTTTCTCTTAGGAAAAATACTGCAAAGTTTAATTAAAGCAGACTTTTCAGAATACAGTTTTGAAATGTTGGAAGTTTTATTAAAGTTTTTAAAAAGCGATTAACAGTCCTGTCCCTTTATCCAAGGGCGAACGATGGGGGGCCGGGGTGCACGCGCCCCCCTACGCATGCCCCCCCCAGGGAGGGGCACGCATGGGGTGGGGCTCATTTAATATCACATCTGCTTGCATTTCCCTTCCTCAGGCAATCTACATTCTGCATTGCATTGCATTGCATTGCATTGTACTCACCCAAACTAAAAGATTAAGGAAAGAAATCTATATAATAAAACAAAACATTCATATATATGTTGCGTATAGCCGGCCAAACGGCTGAACCGATGGGCTGAAATTTTTTGTGGAAACTCGGGCTAAAAAAAAATTATTTTCTTTTCAACATTTTTTTAAAAAAGCTTTTATCAATACTGTCTTCTGTGTAAATATATATTTGGTATTATTATTTATAATACAATATGTATCAGTCCTATGAAAATATAGATATTTTTAAGAAACGTTTCCATCTCTATTTTTCAGGCGTTGGGACATTTTATAGATAACAAAATCAAAGGACATTTCATAGACAGAGGAGATTTTTTTTGACAAATTATATTTTTTTCTTTTTTATTTACAAATGATATTTATATCTAAATTTTTTTATTTTATTTTTTTTCTTCAAAGGCCATTTTTTTGAAAAAAGGGGGTTTTGACTGAAGGGGGGGGAAAGGGGCTAACTCGCCCTCCTCCTGGTAAAGGGATAAAGAGAATACAGTGTGTCAGGAATCTGAAGGCTGCAAGCTATCATTCTAAAATCCGTTAGAATTTTGCCAAAAACTTTTTAAAAACAAAAGCTAAACATAAGTTATTTATAGTTTTAAAAAGAACATGTCCAGGGCTACAAAAAGGACAAGCAATAGTGAGGTAAAATCAAAGGTTTCAAGGCGTTGCGATACTTAAAGCCGACCCAGTGTTGAAAATTTATGTATATTTCATATGAGTCTAAAGATCTTGGTGAGAATAGGAAACAGTTTACATTAAGGAGGAATAAAAACTGATTAAAATGTAAGGTGTGAATGTTTTTTTAAGATAATTCAGGAAACCGGAAACCAGAGTTCTTAGAGTATCATGCAGCATGAAACTAAAAACCTCTCATTGTTTGAAACATTGAAATATTTTTTCAAAGGGGGGGGGGATACTTGAAAAATACGCGTATAAACACGGTGAGAGGGTGTCCATTCTCCGGGCCTGCAGTCCCCACCCTCTACCAGGATACCAGTCCCCACTCTCTACCAGAATACCAGTCCTCACCCTCTACCAGGACACCAGTCCCCACCCTCTACCGGGATACCAGTCCTCACCCTCTACCAGAATAGTAGTCCCCAACCTCTACCAGGATACCAGTACCCACCCTCTACCAGGATACCAGTCCTCACCCTCTACCAGGATACCAGTCCTCACCCTCTACCAGAATAGTAGTCCCCAACCTCTACCAGGATACCAGTCCCCAACCTCTACCAGGATACCAGTCCTCACCCTCTACCAGGATACCAGTCCTCACCCTCTACCAGAATAGTAGTCCCCAACCTCTACCAGGATACTAGTCCCCAACCTCTACCATGATACCAGTCCCCACCTTCTACCAGGATACCAGTCCCCACCCTCTACCAGGATACTAGTCCCCACACTCTACCACGGATTCATGGAA
>NW_019396147.1:506677-517606 GCF_000591075.1 Eurytemora carolleeae
ACCCTCTACCAGGACACCAGTTCTCACCCTCTACCAGGATACCAGTCCTCACCCTCTACCAGGATACAAGTCCTCACCCTCTACCAGGATACCAGTCCTCACCCTCTACCAGGATACCAGTCCTCACCCCCTACCAGGATACCAGTCCAAACCATCTACCAGGATACCATTCCTCACCCTCTACCAGGATACCAGTCCCCACCCTCTACCAGGATACCAGTCCCAACCCTCTACCAGGATACCAGTCCTCACCCTCTACCAGGATACTAGTCCCCACCCTCTACCAGGATACCAGTTCTCACCCTCTACCCGGATACCAGTTCTCACATTTTAACAGAATACTAGTCCCTACACTACCAGGACACCAGTCCTCACTCTCTAACAGGATACCAGTTCTCACCCTCTACCAGGATACCAGTCCTCACCCTCTACCCGGATACCAGTTCTCACTCTTTACCAGGATACAAGTACTCACCCTCTACCAGGATACCAGTACTCACCCTCTTCCAGGATACCAGTCCTCACCCTCTTCCAGGACACCAGTCCTCACCCTATACCAGGATACCAGTTCTCACTCTCTACCAGGATACCAGTCCTCACCCTCTGCCAGCAGACCTAATCTTTGCAGCCTGATGTCAAGTTGGTGAAGTCAAATTGATGAAGAGAAAAGAAAATGAGCATGAGGCAGGTGTTCAGGTGATCTGTTCATTAAAAAAAAGGCTGAGGGGGGTATAATTTTGACAGTTTGAAAGTTAACCACTTTGTCTTGGTTGACTCATTAAATTTTTAGCTTTGATTCTTGTCCATGCTTTGTGGTATGATTGGTATTTAAAAAGTAAAATTAACATCCTCCTCTTTTTGTCCTTTCCTCTGCAATACTTAAAAGGAGGAAACCCATAGATGAATAAGAATGCGTTAAGAAGGATTAATTACAGGTTGAATGGATAGCTGTAGGGTCATTTCATAGAAAGACATTTCATAGACAGGACATTTCAGAAATAGGACATTTCATACTATTAGGACTTTCCACAAACAGGACATTTCATAGACAGAGTAGAATTTACATAAACAGACAATTTCATAAACAGAGTAGATTTTTCATAAACAGACAACTTCATAGACAGAGAAGATTTTTCATAAACAGATAATTTCATAGACAGAGTAGAATTTTCATAAACAGACAATTTCATAGACAGAGTAGAATTTTCATAGAGATGTAATTTTAAAGACACAAAAGCAATATTTTCAGTAATTTAAGGTTTTTGGTACTTAAAAAATGTGTCACAATTTTTGAAAATTTTACCTGCAGCTTGACTAACAAGAAATCAACAATATAATATATTATCAGTTTAGCAAAAATATGAATAACATCGTAGAAAGAATGGTATGATTTATTATATAGAGTTTTATTACTCTATGATTTATTAGATAAGATTACTTGGAAGAAAAAAATTTATTTCTCTATGAAAAATATTCTCTGTATTTGAAATGTCCTATCGGCTCCAGTACAAAAGGTAGAATTACAAAAGGTAGAATTACAAAAGGTAGAATGACAAAAGGTAGAACGAGAACGACAAAAGGTAGAACGATCAAAAGGTAGAACAAACAAAAGGTAGAATTACAAAAGGTAGAATTACAAAAGGTAGAATTACAAAAGGTAGAACGTTCGAAAGGTAGAATTTTCCAAATTAATTTTTTTTTAAATGTAAAAAAAAAGTCAAAAAATAATGTTTCTTATTTATTAGGACTAATTTGTATTTTACAAATGTACATGATTTTAATCCATGCCAATAATTGTGGCAAGCTGTTTCATATAGTCTGGTGCAGGGATATTATTATACATACATGTTTTTAATCCTAGTACGTTTATCTCTCTGTTTTTGTTTGCTGAACTCTGTTCCATTCTTAATTTTCTCAAAATTATATTCATATTTCTGGTCGTCAATCAATGTTCTTTTCTTCTTTTGATTCATCCCATAGTTGACCAACCTCTCCATGCTGAATTCAACCGAGAAATGCAGTTTTGAGAATTTAAAAAAAAAAAATTCGCGGATTTTCTTGTAAAAATTAGAAAATTTTCTTCCTTCTCAAAAATAAAAAAAATTTTACCTTTTGAACGTTCTACCTTTTGTAATTCTACCTTTTGAACGTTCTACCTTTTGTTTATTCTACCTTTTGATCAATCTACCTTTTGATTGTTCTACCTTTTGTCATTCTACCTTTTGTCATTCTACCTTCTGTAATTCTACCTTTTGTAATTCTACTTTTTGTACGTGAGCCGTCCTATCTATGAATTGTCCTGTCTATGAAATATCCTATCTATAAATATCCTGTCTATGAAATGTTCTATCTATATTATATCCTGTTTATAAAATATCTGTCTATGAAATGTCCTATCTATGAAATGTCTTTCTATGAAAGGACCCAACACCAATAGATATATTAAGGTTCAGGATGGATTACAGGTTGAATAGATGTATTAAGGTTCAGGATGGATTACAGGTTGAATAGATGTATTAAGGCTCAGGATGGATTAGAGATTGAATAGATATATTAAGGTTCAGGATGGAATACAGGTTGAATAGATATATTAAGGTTTAGGATGGATTACAGAGGTTGAAGAGATATATTACGGTTCAGGATGGATTACAGGTTGAATAGATATATTAAGTTTTAGGATGGATTACAGGTTAAAGACATATATAAAGGTTCAGGATGGATTACAGGTTGAAGAGATATATTAAGGTTCGGGATGGAATACAGGTTGAACAGATATATTGAGGTTCAGGATGGATTACAGGTTGAATAGACATAGTAAGGTTCAGGATGGATTACGGGTTGAATAGATATATTAAGGTTCAGGATGAAATACAGCTTAAATAGATATATCAGGGTTCAGGATGAAATACAGCGTGAATAGATATATAAAGGTTCAGGATGGATTACAGGTTGAATAGATATATTAAGGGTTAGGATGGATTACAGGTTGAATAGATATATTAAGGTTCAGGATGGAATGCAGGTTGAATAGATATATTAAGGTTCAGGATGGATTACAGGTTGAATAGATATAATAAGGTTCAGGATGGATTACAGGTTGAAGAGATATATAAAGGTTCAGGATGGATTACAGGTTGAATAGATATATTAAGGTTCAGGATGAAATACAGCGTGAATAGATATATTAAGGTGCAGGATGGATTATAGGTTGAATAGATATATTAAGGTTCAGGATGAAATACAGCGTGAATAGATATATTAAGGTTCAGGATGGATTAAAGGTTGAATAGATATATTAAGGTTCAGGATGAATTACAGGTTGAAGAGATATATTAAGGTTCAGGATGGATTACAGGTTGAATAGATATATTAAGGTTCAGGATGGATTACAAGTTGAAGAGACATATGAAGGTTCAGGATGGATTACAGGTTGAAGAGATATAGAAAGGTTAAGTATGGATTACAAATGAAGGTTCAGGATGGATTACAGGTTGAAGAGGTATATTAAGGTTCAGGTTGGATTACAGGTTGAATAGATATATTAAGGTTCAGGATGGATTACAGGTTGAATAGATATATTGAGGTTCAGGATGGATTTCAGGTTGAATATATATATTAAGGTTCAGGATGGATTACAGATTGAATAGCTGTATTAAGGTTTAAGATGAAATAGGTTGAATAGAGAGATTAAGGTTCGGGAAGGATTTGATTCAGGGTTTAGGATGGAATACAGAGTGAAGAGATAAATTAATAGGATTAAATACAGGGCGAAGAGATAGATTTATGTCCAGGAGAAAGTATAGGTTAAAGAGAAGAAAACAGGAGTCGAGTCTTTGCTACAAACTCAAATGTTCTAATGTCTATATGTTATCAAGATGACATGTGTAAACTTTTGATATTTCAAAATTAGATTATTTGATCTAACAGAATTCATACTTTGAAGTTTCTAATTGTGTTACAACATTGGGTTGCAAAGATACAGGGATTAGAAAATTAGAGTTTGTGGCAAAATAGACTCAATTCTTACAATGATTGCAGACAGATCAGTGAAATTTATTATTTCATTGGTTTTTGGGCCCCAAACCAGGTGCTGAGTCACCGTAGACACACAATAAAAGTAAACCAGGACAAATTCATGAATACGCCCCTGGTTGCAGAGATAGATAGAATAAACTTAGAGAAAGGTTCAGGGTTAAATTATTAGAAAATATCTTATTCCCATGTTGAATTTTCAGAAAGGTATTTTAAGGTAATTTTACGTGATAACCTTAAAACGTCCAAAGGGACGAGTGTCCTTTTTTCTACAACATTTGACTGCAATTTTTACACTACAAAAAACTTGAGCACAAATTCTTAAAAATCAAATCCCCCCACTACCAATTGCTGCGCCTAGGAGGTGGCTCGTGTGTGGGGGGCGAAGGGGGGATCACTACCGCCGGCCTTGACAACGTTTCATACATCGACGTCAACTGCCCCACCACAAGTAGCCAAAAAGGTTAATACCCCCCTCCCCCCTGACAATTATTCCTGTAATTGCAAACAGTGTTATTCATAAAAACGTTTTGTCAGGTAAAATTGCAATTAAGATAGATCTGTTCTATTTCGAACTTAGAAAGATAAAACTACAAGAAAAAACCTTTTAATCTTTTCCCGCCAATTTTTTCAAATTATTGAGAAAGTTTCCACTAAACATGTCAGAACCTGTTTTTGAAACGTTCTTTAACGTTTTTCGCGTTACCTAAGATTTTTAATATCAGGGTTTCTACATTTTATTTTCTAATCTAAAATCCAAATATTGTAATGCAATTTTGAGTATAATGTTTGTTTAAATTAAATTTTATATTTTTAAAGAAAAGATCAAACTTTTTCTGGTGAGCCCTGATTGGATGCTAAAGTTATGAAAGATCTTGAAAGCACGTATGTATGACGGTATGTCCGCCATATTTCGGTAGAACTTCTTGAGGGCAACATCATTTAAGAGATCTTATTACTATTGACTTAATATAACTTGCTTTAAAAAGTAAAAATGGAATATTTTTTGTCGATTTTGGGAAATTTAATAATTATCTTAAATCTGCGAGTCGGTTACGCTGGCATAAAGCAAGAAGCTTCCGTACGTTGGCGATTTTGGGGTTCCTGAAGGGTTTTACTTATTCTAGATTTATCGATATTTATTCTAAAAATGGACAGCTTGGTGGGACAAGGTAGAGCAAGANTTGGAAGTAACGAAAATTAAATATAATCTAATACAGCGGAAAGAGAAAGGACCATCCGAGAAAGTAGAAGACCTGGCGATGCCCCACCAGCTGTACAGTCCGTGTAAGTATTTGAGAGGAATTAATTGAAAACTTTGAGTAAATACTTAAATTGTGGAAATGTTTAACTATACTGCTATATATAAGCTAGTTGTGCAAAGGAGCTTAATTCATTCATATCATCTTAAACCAATGAGAAACTTGTAAGCCTTCTGTCAAGTTCTTGAACTAATATTCTGTCAGGTTGATGGCTGGACGAGGTCGGGGTGTGTCTGCGGACGATTTGCCGGTTCAAGGGGGTAGAAGTAAACCGAGGATTGCTCAAACTGCAGGTAAAACAAAGTTTATGGTAGTTTTAAATTGTTATTTTGAATTTATAAGAGTTTAAAAAGGGGTTTATGCCTGATTCATAACAGCAGGTTTTGGAACGTTTTAAATTCTCACCAGTGTGGATTTAAATACAAGAAACCACAATTGATAATAATCTTTTTTTAGGATTATTTACATTTAATATCAATTATTTTTTGTCAGACAACGCTTTTAAGAATACAGTTTGAATTTGGGGATTACCATATTTAAGCATGTTTTTATGTTAAATTTACACGCATATTAAAACATGTGTTCATTGTAAAGTTATTTGTTGTGAATAAGTCCACTTCAAGCTTCTATATATTTAACGTTCCTCTGCAGTATAACATTTATTTCAATCTATCGTTATCTTTAGTGCCACGCGTCGGATTAAATGTAGGAATGGCGTCCGTGACTATTTCCAGTTCGGGTAAGTTAAATTTATTAATGGAAATACGGAGCGTCCCAATATCATTGAATTATCTACACACATAATACTCAATAAACCTAGTGTATTCTGCATGCAAACTTTTTTATTAGGCTTACGTTTTTAAAATGTCGTCTTTTTAAATATTTTTTTGGAAAAGTTCGAATTTAAACCGCGTCGCTGAACCGTTGTAAGCCGGTTAGCGCCGACTCAAATCTAGAAAGACTGACTGCATTTTCATACATGAGGAACCAACCTTGTTATATTTTCTTAAATTTGTCTTGGGTCAATCAAATAGACAAATGAAGACTAACAGAAAATGAGTGATTATTCAGTCAAAAATGTTGGGAAAGGGGGATACCTTACATTTACCGTTTAACTATATATTAGCACTGACATCCAATTTTAACGCATTAAATTATATTACAGACAGCGATACTGGAAGCTCATCATCTAAAGGAAAGGGGTAAGTACAACGGAGTTTCTAGAACTATTTCTATGCAGACGATACCAGGCACGATATGAGAGCATGTTATTTATTAATCTAAATGTTGATATAAACATACAAATGTTAATGTAATTTTTAATGTATATGTTAACAATATTTACTTTAATGAATTGTTTAAAGTTAATGTTAATCGTCAACGGACATGGACATGGACCAATTCAGTGGAACAATTCATTATAGTAAATAATGAATGTTAACATATACATTAACGATAACACTAATCTATAACATTTATGCGTTAATATTAATTAAAATTAACATTTGTATGTTAATATTAGCAGTAACTAAATTATGAAATAACATCAATGGTCTCATATTGGACATCTAATGATGCAGACCCCAATTTTTTGTTTCTTAAGCCTGCGTTTGTTCTCACTCGTGAGTTTAAGATTTGAAAAGTGTAAGCTCTGATTTCTAGGGGGGCTACGCCCCCCCCTTTACAGGTTAGGGAGGGGCACTGTTTATTGCCCCCCCCCCCTCTGTATACGCCTTTGCCCTTCGCTCATATATATTTGTTGGTATGTAAGCTATAACTGACCGAACATATGTGAAGAATTTTTCTCATTTAAAAAAAATTTTACACATCCGTTTTTCCTGAACACAGATTTTAAAAGTGTTGAAAATATTTTTGCATATTTGACTCATCTGGCTTCGCAGATATCTTCTGCCGGTGATGATGGCAACGGAAACGGTCACGGCAACGGTAATGGTAATGGAGGAGGCGGGGCTGCTGAACAGATCCCTGTTAGAGAGAGTGTGGGCAGAGGAGCAAAGCGAGGCAAGCCAGAGCCGATGGCCATTTACAGGTAAATTGTTCATCATAAGTAAATGTACAAGATTCTTTTAATCTTCAACTTATTTAGAACAATACCCTCAGAAACTCAGACTAAGTTCGCAAGATGGGAGCTAAAGTAGATCTAAGTTCGGAACCTTCTTCAAAGGGAAGTAGTTGGAAGTAGTACTTTCCAACTACTTTCCTTTGAAGAAGATGCCGAACTGGAGACTCTATCTCTACCGTGTGGACATGAAGCCTGAGGTCGATTATACAAAGGTAAGGTTCTGTCAAATTTGGTATTACGATTTCATTATTATGTAAAAACTCCATTCTCTTAGATTTTTGTACCAACTTATTATATGTTGTGTTCAGAATAATCTTTACATAAAGCCCTTAGAAATTAAATCTGAACTCTGCTTTAGGAACGAAAGTATCACGTTCGTCAGAATAAGGAGCCCGCCGGAAAGAAGTATTTCTTCGATGGATTATCATCACAGTTCCATCGAAGAAGTACTTCTTTCCGGCGAGCCCTCTTACCGTCTTCAAGTGAAAGATTGGTGTTCAGTTCTAAGAGAGACTCTGACAACCAGATCATTGAGGTCGGTATAACGTTCTTAAAGGTAGTGTCAGGCTAGACATGGTAGTTGAGCTGAGAAAGCAGTTTTGTAGGGAATTTTTTATGAAATATTTGAGATCTATCGGATGGTTTTACGGTGTAAATTTGTCCAGCAAGAGCGCAAATTCAGTTTTCCGCATAGATTGTCCATTTTGGAGAGATTATTTTGAGAATCGTTTTTTTTATTTTTCAATGAAGATTACGAAAAAGTATCAAATTCTACAGGGAACTAAATCAGTTAAAATAAAATGATTCATTTTCCTCATTATATAAAATTTCTTATTCTTCACGAATTTGTTTGTAGATTTCTTCAAAATCTTTGAATGTCGTCTCATCAAATAAAATTCCAGAAATATACAGAAAACGATAAAGAATAATGAGACATTACAGAATTCTTGTTTCATTTTTCTTGGTCGTCGTTGACTAATTTAAAAAATATACTGTTCGTCATGCTGAAAGCTAAAAATGTTAGACCCTCAGTCAGAACCCTTGGGAATAAAAATTTTACTGGAAAAGTATCTTTGCCATTTATTGAAAACCCATTAGATAAACCTAGTAACACTGCTCCTGTATAAAATAAACCTGTGCCGGAAAATAAAGAAGCATATCATAACATATGTTTTGTGGTAGGAAAATCCAATAGGGTTATAAATAGGGCGCATGCTGGATGCACGCTGATTCAAAAAGTGCAAATTGACATGTTACTTTTCAAAATGCGTTTTTGGGGTCGGCAAATCCATTTGTCGAGTTAAAAAAGGGATTAATGAAATCTAACAACATGTCGGATGCATGAAAGTACTTGTACAAGCTAGGAATGTTGTGCTTAAATCGAAACTAAATATATATTATTGCAGTTATAAAAGTATTAAACATTAAAAGCAGTATAAATGATGATTTAATAAAAGCTTACTAAAAATTATCCAGGTGACTATCAAGTATGTAGGCGAAGTTGAACCCGAGTCCAGTAGGTACTTGCAATTTATGAATATCATGCTGAGGGGAGTTCTGGAGAAGCTGAACCTTGACAAGATTGGGAGAAACTTCTACGACTCGAAGGTACAAATTTTCTAAACTAAAAATTCTTCTAAAGAAAAAAAATATTTTTAAAAAAATTTCCCACCAATTTGCTTAATCCTCTTGGGCTAAAACATCCAGATCTTTACATGTACTACATTAACTTAGTGAAATTCGGCTTTCTCCAAGTTGCCGTAAAAATTTAGCCCAAAAAAGCTTGATTTGTTTTCTTGTTCTAGGCCGTGATCAAAGATCCCAAGCTTGTCAAAGTACACCTGGAGTTGTATCCTGGATATGAGACCAGTATCCGTCAGCATGAGAACGAGATCATGCTGTGTGTGGAGATTTCCCACAAGGTAATTTAAATAAGGAGCAGAGGCGTGTTCTCTAGACTAGTAATAAATTTTCTAAATTAATTTAGGAGATTTTATCTTTAACATAACAATCTGTGAAACAAAAGATTGTGTCACATTTTCTACTTTCGTATTTAGGTGCTTCGCACAGATACTGTTCTTGATATGGTGAAGAAGGTGTCTGAAAGAGGAGGGGTATCCTCTGAGAAGTTGGATAAACTTCTGTTATCTCAAATAGTTATCACTAAGTATAACAACAAAACGTACAAGTAAGTTTTTCTTTTCGGGTAATCAAAATCTTAGCCAGAAATTTTAGTGTTTCTGTCCCTCTTATGAGATATTGTGATACTTTTCCAGAATTTATTGCACTAGTCTGAAACCATTTAACTAATGAGCACTTCAGGATATCTGAGATCAGGCTTGATATGAGTCCAAAGGATTTCTTCGAGACCAAGAAGGGAGAGAAGATTCAGTACGCACAGTACTATCTAGATCGGTGGGGAATGAAGATAACTGATCTGGACCAGCCACTCCTGGTTTCTATTCCCAGGGTCAGTAAACAAATTGTCGCAAAATTTTACTTCATATTTATCAAAATCCATTTACTCTCAGGAAAAGGATATGAGAGGTGCTGTACAGACTCCGGTCTTCCTATCTGATTCTGCACGCTGGCATCCGAAAGGCCAGTCATGTTGCAGAGTTCAGGTACATGACTGGACTTTCGGATGCACAGCGTGCAGATTTTAATCTAATGAAAGATCTAGCTATCTATACCAGGTATATATCTGACTTAGATTGATCTAAGTGATTTACATTGCAGTTTTAAAGAAAAGTAAAAAACGTTGAAACTTCTGTTGCTGATGATGCTGAAGTCTGAAATTGATCACTTTTAATAAATAAATAAATAATTAATTTTATCAATGGTCGTGTAACATTAAAAACAATCAATTTGTGCTTTCTCCTTTAATGGGATCCAACCTTTTTCAGTGATGTTAGGAATTAAGGGTATTGTCTGTTTATTCCGTCCTCTAAACATTGGGAAAAGGGGGGGGGGAGTCGAGGGCGTATTCTCGTTGCTTTTGTTCTAAAAATTATGTCCAGCATTGATGCCTCCTGGGACAGAGCTTTTAGAAACTGGAAGGTTAGTGCATAACTCTTCAAATATGACATTATTACATAACTCGGAAATGTCTTCATTTACTTTAAAAATGGACTTATTTAGAATATTTAATGGTCTCCTCATACATCATGTATTTATCAGCTTAGGTCGCGTCAGACCTAAACCTGATTTTGAACTAAGAAGGCTTTGTAGGAAGAAGTGGCTTATGTATAACGTGTTAAGCATCGATTTTTTGCAGTGCCAATCTTCTGTCAAGCTACAGAACTGGGTGATTATCTTCCCGCAGTCTGATCAAAGATTGGTTGAGGGTCTACTGAAGAACCTTCAAACTAGTTTTACTTGTGTAGGTAGGAATAGACCTTATATTTTAATTAATAATATGTTATCTTTATAAACGATGAACATTGTACACATCTCCCCTAAAAACATCTAGAAAATCATTTATCGTCTCTGCAGAGGGTTGGGGGCACCATGAAAGTGCTACCAATTTTCTGTTGTAAGACCTCGGGGGGG
>NW_019396147.1:517714-542787 GCF_000591075.1 Eurytemora carolleeae
GACAACAAATTCCTTATTATCTAAAATGATTTTAAAGTTTTGAAATGAACCATATTGCACAACCTTTCAGACTCCTGATTATATGACTGCACTGGAGATGACAACAAAGCAGGCTGGGATGCAGCTAATAATGGTCATCATTCCAAATAAGACTGTGAGTAAATCAAATTTTGATACAATTGTATCTGCATTAATTTGGTTATAAATGGTTTTTCTTGTTGCTTCAGCTGTAAGTGGTTCTCTTGATTTAATTTTCATAGACTGATGATGATAGAGAATTGGGTTTGCAGTGACATAGATTGTTTATTAATTAACTATTATGAGTGCAGTGAATCTTAGTCTTTTTCTGAACTTTTTGCAGGATTGAACTAATGTTTTTTTCTGATCAGTACAGATTTTTATGGATCTGGATTATCAATTCTTGAAACCAAAAATTTCGTTTCTGCGTATTTGCACAATTTCATATTTAAGCTTGATTCGCCATTTAGAAAAGTTCTTTGATTAGTTCTAAATAGTTGACACTCAAGATTTGTGAATTTTGAATTATTTTTGCCTGAAGTTTATGAATCTGCATACTTCTTATTTTAAGCTTTGATTACGATCTCAGTCCTAATCTGTCTAGCTTCACACACGTTTTTCTTTTGTAGAGTTCTGATCTGTACTCGCTGATCAAGAAGAAGTGCTGTGTAAACTCTCCAGTTCCATCGCAGGTAAACTTATCAGATTTAAACTAAATTAAGATTTTTTTATAAATATTTGTTAAACCACAATAAGCTTTCATAATATGTGTTAGGTGGTTACAGCTCCGCTTCTCAAGAAGGAGAAAGGTCTGCAGAGTGTTGCAACGAAGATAGCTCTACAGATGAACGTTAAGCTTGGAGGAGAGCTCTGGTCGGTGAAGATCCCGCTGCAGAACACAATGGTGGTCGGGTATGATAATATTCTATATATTAATTTAAGCCGGAAGCTGTGATACAACCCTCTTTCAAAAGATAAAATTTTAGATTGACCTAACACTAAAGGAACTGGGAAATTCAAATTAAATACAGGACTGTTGTAAATTAAAGTGACTCTCCGGCCTTCATGTCTAATTGACTATGGTACCATTAAATCTTTATCTCTGAAAATGGAATACTTCGAATTATAGTTTCTCTCTATGAAAGTAACTCGCGGAGAGATAAAGTTTAACATAGGATGGATACTTTTTGAGTTAGATTACTTACGATATCTTGATCAGTTCATGCTTAGTAATTAATCAAGCAAAAATAAAAGTACGATAACATATTTGTAAAGTGTAAAAATGTACGATCACCTCGTATTAAATAAAAAAAATTGGACCTGATCGGTTTAACTGTTATGACTTATTGGATACGAACAGACAGACAAGCAAAGTACAGATGCAGATGCACTAATATTAATTAGGTTTGACACCTACCACGACTCCCAGATGGCCGGAAAATCAGTTGGAGCGTTGGTTGCCTCTACCAACCAAACCTTCACACAGGTTATATATTTGCTTTTATTGCCAAATAGAGGAAGGAAAAGTCTTATTTCGATCTTATTAAAATTTTCTAATTTATTCTTGTAAAATTACCATTTTATAGTTCTTTTCAACCACCGAAATACACTCGACAGTTGGGGCTGAGGAGATCTCAAGTAAGTTTTTTTCATTGTATTTATACATCTTAGCTTGATCCAGATTGGGCCTTTTTTTGTCTAATATAGGGGGGGGGGAGCACGGCAGAAAAATAATGATAAATGCTCATTCTTACTCAAGATAGATATCAATAAGTTATATTGGTTTCTACGCCAATTTTTAAAAGCTTTTAAAAAAGACCATCCTGAAAGGTGAACAACGGCCAAACAAATTTACTAAATATGCTCTAAACTTAGAAGTAAGGAAGTGATAGGGTTAAATATATTATACAAACTTTAATAGTTCTATTTGATTTGACTCGAGGCTACAAAATCTTTGGAAAAATAGCTGAAGTTAATTTATTTTCTTTACATAGTTTCTCTCATTTTAGTGAAGATCTGCACCATGTTTCGGACGGCTCTGGCCTGCTTCAAGGAGAAGAATGGAAAGTTTCCTCAGCGAATCTTCTTCTACAGGTAAATGGCGGTCAACTCGCAGTTAATTTTTATTTGTACCCTAGATAAAAAATAATATCCGCCATTTAAATGGAGTTCCAACTTTTTCCATTATCACTGAAATATTGTTATGACACCTAATTTGATACTAATAGTATGCCAGTCTGGTCAACTTTTGTAACTAAAGGTGCTGTTGTGTAATGCAGGGAAATGGAAAATAATTACTTTTATTAGGGATGGAGTTGGAGAGTCTCAGATCCCGGTTGTCCATGCTCACGAGGTCAAGCAGATCCTAAAGGTTATATCAGAAGTCAGTCCTGGAACTATGCTGACGTTCATCATTGTGAGCAAGCGTATTCAGACCAGGTAGCAACTACAATCATCCTTATATGATAGATTCGGACCCTTTTAAATTTAGCTTCATCCATCTAGAGGGTTTTTAAGATAACTAGAATATCAACTAAAAAACGTTAAGCGGAACCAATCATTTTCTCTCGTTTCTATTCCAAACCATTAAAGAATTATGTACGTTTGATGTATGTACTAATAGGTTCTTCCGTGGAACTACCAACCCAGCCTCAGGAACAGTTATTGACGATGTTGTTACATTGCCTGAGAGATACGACTTCTACCTCGTCTCTCAGTCAGTTCGACAGGTAGGAGAGTAAATATGTTTAATAAGTACTGTCTTGTCCTGGATATTAGTATGATTTGATAGATTTAGAACTTGGTGACAGTGCATCATATCCACACATTTTTAATCGATTATGTGTGACCATCCTAATGTTATTATTTGATCATAGGCACTGTTCGTGTACCTGCCCCAGTGCAGTATGCCCACAAGCTGGCCTACCTAGTAGGAACCAGTATCCATCAGGCGCCGGCCGAGAAGCTCAACAAGCTGTTGTACTATCTGTAAAATGTTGTAGTAGTTCTGATCCTTGGATCAAACTTAGATACGATATTTCGGATTAAGTATCTGAATGTTCTTTGCTATCTATGCGGTATTTTTTGTTTTTTTTTTTCTCTATGTGGTCATGTTTTTTGTATTGTTTTTTTCGTTGCGGTCAGGTTTTTTTTGTTTTTTTGCAACCAAATCCAGTGAATCATGTATTCTGTTAAATTAATAAAGTATGAACACTTCCAGTTTGGTAAATTCTTTTTTATTTTTAAGGGTATTTTGCTTTTCTCGTATATCTGGATTTCTTTTACTACGTTCTGTTGGAAAGCAGTGCGTACTGCGCACCAATTTCATGATCCGTAGCCGTGTCCCCTTGAACGGATTTCGACGAACTTGGGGAAGTTTTGATAAATTTTATGTTTCAGCTATCCTTAAGTCACAATTTAGCCGGTTCCAAAACTAGACATCAAATTAAAAGGCTTCATTTCGCAACTTAAGAGTTTCAAATCTAAACTTTAAACCCAAGTTATGAAAACCCTCCTGTAATACACAGGCACATTTTGACGTATTGTGCAAGCTCAGTTCTGCGTGTCTCATTCTACAACTTCTCAAAGATAAGAAGTGTTAATAAATTATTACAAATCGTGATGAATCATGTAGTGGTCAAAAACGTTTTACAAAGAATTTTTTGACAAATTTGAGTATTGCATCTTGAAATATTACAAAGTCTAATGAATTTTCAATTACTGACTCATTATACTAAATACATCTTTAAATCACTCATTTTCAATCCTATAATTACCTCATGAGTCATGACAATCATGATTTAATGTTTTTGTTTTATTTAAAGTTTTTTTCGACCAATAATCTTTCGTTTCATGTTTGTGAACTAATAGAAATTTTCTAGAACGCTCTTTTGTGCGTTCGTTACATTTTTTTGGCATCGTTATTTGTTAATGGGAGTTCCTGTTCTTTCCATAAAAAAGAGGACTGTTCCCCCGTTAACGACACCCAGGCCTAGGGACAGTTCAAAACATCATATCGAAATAATTTGTTTTAAACACCGCCTAAGAGAAAGGTGCACGGTGTCTCAACGAGCAGTCGTTATAATCAGTGCTACGAACAAAATCTTGATAAAAGTTCATTCTTCTTGCAACAATTCATCCCCCTGTGTTTTTATGTTCAACCATTTCATGAGATACCATAGCTAAAACATTAAATCTTAATTTTTTTGGCGCTTGCTTGTGTTTTTAAATACTTTTCAATGTCCCGGAAATAAATAAGATTTTTGAGTGTCAGGGACTCGACTGTCTCACATTTTTTTTGTTTAACTTAACTTCACAAATTTTTTTGTTGAGAAGGTATTTTGGTATATTGAGTAAGGTCACGTGCACCTGTGTTATAATGAAAGGGAGATTACCCCGGGTGTTAGGGTTCTATGTCTACCTAGATACACAGAATAATGAAAAATTAGCGTCCTTCTACTCGGCTCAAATTGAGGAAACATGGTTCGATTAGAATTTGGTTTCCTTCGGGCTTTAACCTTGCTCATTAAACCAAACACCGGATTAGGGAGGAGAAAAACTTCCCTTTTAGACCAAAACTACTATTCTTAGTGTCAAATCGTCATGTTGTTAATTATAGTCTTTACGGTTTGTTCGAGTAAATTTTGTCCAAACATAAATTTCAACTCTTCCTCCACTTTTATCCTTTACTTTACTTTACTTCTTTGTCCTATCCTTATTGTTTCATACTCCCTACTCATTTCATATCCTAAATTCCCTTATAATATGCATCTCAATCCTACCCTTATTATATATCCATCTCTATCCTACCCTTATTATATCCTCTATCCTACCCTTATTATATCCATCCTACCCTACCCTTATTATATCCAACTCTATCCAACCATTATTATATCCATCTATATCCTACCCTTATTATATATCCATCTCTATCCGACCCATATTATATCCATCTCTATCCTACCCTTATTATATCCATCCTACCCTACCCTTATTATATCCATCTCTATCCAACCATTATTATATCCATCTATATCCTACCCTTAATATATATCCATTTCTATCCGACCCTTATTATATCCATCTCTATCCTACTCTTATTGCATCTATCACTATTCTACCCTTATTATATCTATCTCTATCCTACCCTTATTATATTTAACTTTATCCTATCCTTATTATATATATCTCTATCCTACCCTTATTATATTCAACTTTATCCTACCCCTATTATATCCATCTCTATCCTACCCTTATTTTATTGTTTAAATTGGCGAATAACTAAATAAATGCAGTTCTTCAATTATAAACTGATTAATCTGTATATTCCATATTGATGTAATTACACAAATGCAGCATGCAGTAGAATGCAGAACTGTTCTGCTCAGCTGGTTATACAATTGATACAATACATGCATCTTATTTTAAAAACACAATACGCTTAAAAATTGTGACGTGCGTATTGAAGTTTGAATTAATAATGCTTGTTATTTATGGTCGATTTGTTCTTTTTTTAAACAGTAGGTTGTAAAATAGTAAAAAATCAATAGATGCCATCCATGCTACACTCTTTTTTTGGACACTTGCGTTATCGTCATACTGAGATTTTTCAGTTGTGGTCTGCTTCTTTACAGTTTAATACGCATCAAATGCTGAAAAAGTTACTTGACGTTGCCTGTGCACATCAATACGGGTGTGCACTAGTTCGCCTAATTATGTTGCATAAAACGCGTTGAGTCAACTACATACTGGGTACACCAGACGGGCCGGTACGGTAAAGACTAAAGCGCCATGTATGCCGCAAATTATTCCCAATGTTTAAGACGACCTTTAAGGATCATCTCCAAACTGTCAAGTTTTCTCGGATACCCTGTATTTGACTGGTTATTGAAAGACCGGAATTGGCTAGATCTGTCCTTGCAGTTTGTAAATACTTCAAAACTGCACTCGGTAATTGTGTATTTATCAATTGTAATTCCTGTTCTTCTACATAGATCAACATTTTTCTAAATAAGCAACAAATCCCACTCCATTCACCTTAGCAAAATAAGGTTTTGTTGTACAACAAATTTTCCTTTAACAGTTGATCTATACAGACCGACCTTTCTACTAGGGGGTGAAATTCAAACTGGAATATTTGGTCGCCTTTCTTTTCCCATGTTTACTGAGTCACGCTGATTATTCATGTAAATAAATTGCAGGGAGATGGGTCAAATTTTCAACAGGGATTCAAGGGTATGTGAAAGCATCTTACATACATAGTGGTCTCTAGAATAGTTTAAATCCAAGGAAATTCATATATAATTGTTGTATCTTTCTTCTTTATCTATTTAATTTGTGATAGGCCAGCTTGTTAATTTAACCCTGCAGTTTATAATAAAATTGTCAGGGCTTAGTTCTGACTTCTAAGTTCCTAGTTCAAAGCTGAGAGTTCAGAGCTATTAGTTCTGAGTTCTACGCTTCGTGTTCTGAGTTCTGAGTTCTTAGTTTTGAGCTAAGTTCAAAGTTTTGAGTAAAATTAAACGTCCTGATCGAGCTTAAGTTTGAAGTTCTGAACAAGAAATTTTGAATAAAATCCGCCAACTTTTTTTTTTTGAAATATTAGCCTAGTTATCGGTAAATTTTCAGACATATTTTGATATCTCATTCAGAATCCTTAAAAAATATTGTATTAAACCTTATTTACTCAAATATTTAAAATACAAAACCAAACAAAAATTTTAAAAGAACAATTCCGAAAAATATACATTTAATTGGTGAAAACGGGTTATAAAGTTAAATTTTACTGGACTTTTATGCATCTAGTTTACCGTGACAATATATACAGCATGCTGTACAAGCATGACTATCTGGACATCTAGTTTACCGTGACAATATATACAGCATGCAGTACAAGCATGACTAGCAAGACCTCTAGTTTACCGTGATAAAATCTCCAGAATGCCGTACAAACATGACTAGCTTGACATCTAGTTTACCAGGATAAAATCTCCAGCATGCCGTACAAGCATGACTAGCAGGACATCTAGTTTACCGTGATAAAATCTCCAGCATGCCGTACAAGCAGGACTAGCAGGACATCTAGTTTACCACGATAAAATCTCCAGCATGCCGTACAAACAGGACTAGCTTGACATCTAGTTTGCCGTGATAAAATCTCCAGCATGCCGTACAAGCAGGACTAGCAGGACATCTAGTTTACCACGATAAAATCTCCAGCATGCCGTACAAACAGGACTAGCTTGACATCTAGTTTGCCGTGATAAAATTTCCAGCATGCCCTACAAACATGACTAGCTTGACATCTAGTTTACCGTGATAAAATCTCCCCCATGCCGTACAAACAGGACTAGCTTGACATCTAGTTTACCGTGATAAAATCTCCAGCATGCCGTACAAACATGACTAGCATAATTAAAGCTGTCAGGAAAACTGCAGATTTGATTTTAAAAATAAATACAGTGAAACCCTTAATAATTAATACATCGGAAGAAATTATCAAATGTCGTCTTTACAATTTTTCAATGAGTTTTATACTGTATTACGTAAATTTCAGTATTTGCGAAAATAAATAAATAGTCATGAATATGCGGGAACAGTTTTAAAGTGTTCCATATAATCATTTAATTAAAAAACTAAATATCTGCAACATTCCATTATCAGAAAGAATACGACATTTGATGAATTCTTTCGATGTATTCGTTATTAAGGGTTTCACTGTATTTGTGGTAATTAAAACAACTGTTTATGGTTTTCAAGCGTGTTGTCGATAAGTTACTTAGCAATTGGGCAAACTCCTACATATTTACTTTTAAGTGCATACTCCTATAGTCCCAAGTATCTAATCTCAGGCATCTACCCCCAAATATATACTTCCAAGTATCTTCTTCCATTTATATACTCTCAAGTATATACTCTCCAAGTATATAATTTCAAGTATATACTCTTATAGTTCCAAGTATCTACTCCCAAGCATCTACTTCTAAGTATCTAATCTCAAGCATCTACTCCCAAGTATATAATCCCAAGTAACTTATCCCAAGTATCTACTCCCAAGCATCTGACCCCTAATATCTAATGCCAAGCATCTACTCCCAAGTATCTACTCCCAAGTATCTACTTCCAAATATCTACTATCTATATATAGATGTTAAAAAATCTATTTTAGTTTTTATTGTTTTCGTTAATGTATTTCTCTAATGAACTGCATGGATAGACTTGGATGAACTGCTTTTGATAAAACAGTGGTTTTTGTCACGTTCATCATATGAAACACAGGGATAAATTCTTTCTAACCACGCTCATAGGGGTTCACTGCAGGAACCACGTTGATATGGGGTTTACTGCAGGAACCACGCTCATAGGGGTTCATTTCCAGGAACCACATTGATAGGGGTTCACTGCTGAAACCAAACTGATAGGGGTTCACTTCCAGGAACCACGCTGATAGTGGTTCACTTCCAGGAACCACACTGATGGGGGTTCACTTCCAGGAATCGCACTGATAGGAGTTCACTTCCAGGACCCAAGCTGATAGGGGTTAACTGTTGATAGAGGTTCACTTCCAGAAACCACACTTTGAGAATACAGGTATTTACTCCCAAGGACATGCTCCCAAGTATATACTCCACTTCATATCGTATCTACTCCCGAGCATATACACCCGCCCAGTTATGCTTCCTATTTTCTACTTCAAAGAATATGTATTCTCCCAACTTACACTTTACAACTTGTAAGTTCCGAATTTTTCTGCAACATGGCGTGTGGCGATAAAAATAATTTAATTCTTGGAATTTATGATTTCCAGAATCTATTCCCGGTATCTTATTATAACGACAGGGAAGGAGGACATGGTAGTGAATACGGGGGGGGGGTAAGCAGCTAAGGGAGGGGGTCAGCAGGAAGGACAAGTCCTGAGAATTTGTGAATTAATGTAGATTAAAAATGTCATTAAGAATGAAGTTTGAAGTTTGAAGACTTTAAACCACACAACCAATCAAAATCAGTCATTTTTGGTATTTTCTGTATTAATATAGAATGTGGAAAAATAAATTAAATCTTTCAAAAAAAAGATAAACACAATTTCAAAATTCTAAACCAGTTTAGTATTTCTTGGTTTTGTTTTGAAAATGGAAATTTTTTATTTCAGGACTTTTTTCCCAAATACAATTTTTATTGTGTAGCAGAAGTTACGCAACATTTTCATATTTAATTTCATGTTGATATCAATGATTTTCTTTGTCCTTTTTATCAAGTTTACCCCCTCTCCCTCAACTATTACTCTTTTGTTTGTTTTTAAATTAAATTCCTTCACGGTCCAGAGGTAGTTTCATGAAGAATAGAATAATCTTATTGTTGATTTATCGTTATCTTTTTTTATTTAATTTTCCGCCTTCCGGAGACTAAATTAATTCTTTATTTATTCAAATTTGCTCTTGCTGTAAATGTGTCTGTGTGTGTAGGAGTTTGTCCCAGAAAAACGATCAATCTCAGGATAATTCGAATTTTATATATTTTTAAAATTTATGTAACATTTTTGATCGGTTGACACCAATAGAAGGAATGAGCGTTTATATCATGAGAGCTCTAGTATCTAGATGATTTTTTATTGTACACAGGGTTCCCCAAAAAGGATGATACTCCAGAACCAACTGAAAATACACTCCTCATCGATTTCTGGCTTTCACTACCAGGCTTAGACTTGTAGAAACAGTCTGTGAAATAAAAAGACCGGTCCAAAAGTCCTTTGATTAAAAGTTATAAGCAAAAAGTCATATTCAGGGACTTCGTATAAATAGTCGTGACTTCATTCTTTCAAATATATTCCGGTGGTAGAGATCCGGACTTTTTTCAAATACTCTTTTTGATGGTGGCTCAATTTCAGTGTTTCTTACAGAGACATTTTGGAGTAATTTTTTAGAAAAGTATCTGAAGTCTCCCAAGTCTCCGAAGTCTCTGAAGTCTCCCAAGTCTCTGAAATCTCCGAAGTCTTTGAATTCTCTGAAGTCTCCCAAGTCTCTAAAATCTCCGAATTCTCTGAAGTCTCCCAAGTCTCTGAAATCTCCGAAGCCTTTGAATTCTCTAAAGTCTCTAAAGTCTCTAAAGTCTCTGAGGTGTTATCCTAGTGAGTAAACCAGTATTTCTCTGAATGTTTTAACTTGATAAACCTGTATTATCCCAGGGTCTGAAAAATAAACAAATCCTTCATTGTTTCTGAAATATTATGAATAAGTACTATACATATATCAGTATAATACAATACTCTATAAATATTATTTTGACCGGAAATAAAAACCAAGTTTTTAACATTTTTCCCCTGGCTTTGAAGAAATACAATTGTTAGAATCTACATGAAATATTATTTTCTATATAATTGGATCAAATAGTTGATTTTATCAAATTTTTAATTTGATGAAATTATAGTTGATTTGATCGAATTTATGATTTTATCAAATTTATGATTTTGATCAAATTTATGATTTTATCAAATTTATGATTTTGATCAAATTTATGATTTTATCAATTGTTGATTTGATTAAACACTTGATTCGATCAAATTATAGCTAATATTGTTTAATAGTTGATTTTATCAAATTTTTGATTTTATTAAATTGTTGATTTTATCAAAAAGTTGATTTTATTAAATTGTTGATTTTATTAAATTGTTGATTTTATCAAATTGTTGATTTTATCAAATTGTTGATTTCATCAAATTGTTGATTTTGTCAAATTGTTGATTTTATCAATAGTTGATTTTATTAAATTGTTGATTTTATCAAAAAGTTGAAATGTTAAATAGTTGATTTAATCTAATAGTTGATTTGATCAAATAGTTGATTTCATCAAATAGTTGATTCTATCAAACAATATATTTAATTAAACCTAATTGATGTTATCAAAATCATAATCATCGTTCTCCATTAGTCTATACAGTATCCACTAAGTGTTTAAGAAGTTTATAATTAGATTAATTTGATATTATTAATAGATCTGATTTACTTATGTGATCATACTGCAGTGATATATCACACGGAAGTTAAAACACATACAGGGGTGATCCAAAAGAACAGGGTTTTTATGCGACAATAATCTTTTAAAATGAATCTGGAAAGTGCTCTAGTTAATAATAGTTTTAATTATAGAAGGGGTTGGTTAAGTAAAATTTGTCGTTTAATTAAAAACTATGTCGAATGTTCGGAAACTGTTTTCTTGCAACAATTAATAATTTTTATAAATAATTCCTTGATTTAGTTTAGTAGCACCTACTGAGAAAGCTGTAATCTGTATAAGTTTCGTCTGCTATGTTCACATTTTGTTTGTTTATGTTTTGACTGCATACGGGTGTACTTAGTAAAACAAAAAAAGGCAGTACACCAACAGAGTAAACTTGTCTGTCTTCACTGTTCATCTTGCGCAGACATTAACGACACATATTTACAGTCTTTTACCCTTTTCATAAAGTAAACTCTAGCAGAAATAATAATATCATGGCTTTTGGAATTAGGCATTACAATGCTAAATCATAACTATAAGACGATATCGAATTCGTCACTGAATCCCATGTTTTTTGGGACACCCTGTATTCGAATCTATATTGCAGTGAGGAAGAACAAATATCTTAGAAATAAGAAATTATAATATTTTATAATTCAAATTATTTTTTAGACGCCATATTTTTACACCCAGTGAAAGGATCGAACGACAAAAACTTAAAAGAACCCTTCTAAAATTATATAATAGAGCACAGTTTTAGTCATTTTAAAAGAATAAAAATGACTTAAAAACGCTAATTCCTGTTTTTTGGCTCACCCTACACTGTAGATTTTTAATTAAAGATTAGCAGTCATTGTTTTAACAATAATTTTCGGTTTAAACGTTTTCAAAATTATAATTCAAGGTTTCTCTGCCAACAAATGATGAGACTTTAATAAAAAACTTGGAATGTTTAAGCACTATAAACTTAATTAGATCTTTAGACCTGAATAACGAATTTTTAATGATGATAAAAGATGTAATCAGTGCACGAAAACTAACTCAAGCTAAATATCTCATGGGTGAACATGAAAAAAATTTGTCAAGTGTTCTTCAATCTTTATTATAAAATTGTGATACAACTGTTTAATTGTTTTAAAACCTAAAGCACGGACAATATGAATTCCGTGCAGTCGTCTCTGAAGTCTCATCATTTGTGGGTAACCCTGTACTGTACATCTGAAAAACGTATAATTTTACTAAAATTTCATCCTAAAACACTAGAATCAGGGTTACTAGATATTGGAAAATTAAGATTACCTCTGGAATGAGGGACCGTGAGGGACCGTGAGGGACCGTGGAGGGACCCTAGAAAGAGGAAAATGGAGATTTCCACTAGAATGAGAAATATGAAGGTTAACACTATATAGAATCGGGATCGGTTAACGTTTTGACGACCTTTTATAGATACTCTCATTTCNCAATTATAAAAAACTAAAATTTTGAAAGTAATGAATAATGAACCTATATAAGTCTAAAAAGTTTAGAATTCCCAAACCCCAGGGGTTCATGAATACTTAAATATGTAAATACTAGTAATTACCCCAAAAACGGTAGAATTACGATTAACCACGGTCCTTTGCAAAAATTTTAAATATTTGAAAATACTGACGTAGATTAGTAAAATAACATCTTACACTGCTGGGGAAATGTTTACTTTACTTATATTGCAAATTGTAAATTGAGGAAATCTTAAAAATATAAAACATCTTAATTTTAGAAACGGGCAATAGCTTTTAAGGATTTTGGACTTTTAAAAGGTGGACAAAATTACTTATATCAAAATTGTTTATTTGAAACACTAATTTGCACTTCGGCAAAATCTAACCCTGAGAGAAGATACAAAAATGAATAAAAAAAAACAAAAAAACCATGTTTTCTCTGCTAGGTTTTCCTTACTCTACTCAGCACTACTATAACTCTTGTTAATCCCGTAATCCAAAATTCTTCAAAAAAGTTTGTTTCTCTGCTAAAAATATGAATGTAATATGAAATTTGGAAAGAAAAAAATGATAAAATGTATTTGTACACGAAAAGATTTTTTTAAACTAATATACAAATGTATTATCATGCCACTATCGTAAAATAATTTGTTGTAAAATTAATATAAACAATTTTGTATCTTTAAAATAATCTCGATACGGAAATAATAAATATCTGGTTCTTAAAAAAGTTTTTCCTTACAAATTTTAGCATAAAAATTTAGCATACTTTGATAAAAGTAAACTTTTACAAAATATGTTTTATGGAACAGTATTTTGTGGTCCTCCATCTCCTTCTTCTTCTTCTCCTCCCACTCCCAATCCCCCTCTTCCTCCTCCTCCTAGTTACACTACCTCTTCTGTTCTCGTTAAAATCACATAATTACACATCTAAGAGCTGGATCCCAGGTTTGGTTTGTTTAATCTACCGTAACACATGAAGGCAGGAGTAAATCCATATTGCAGACAGAACCACACCTTTGTCTCACTTCACCAATACTAGGATATCTGCAGTGATATTTGTGTATATCTTCATACTTAGATAGCCCAAAATATTTGAACATACATATGTACAAAACCGAACAAAAAATAATTTTTCTGAAATTTTCATTTCCTTTTGTAGAGTTTATCTTCTTTATGATATTTAGCACTTTTCATTCTGCATAAGAATATAATTTCCTGATTTGTTGTCTGAAATAAGGTTTCACTGCACTCACTGTTAATGTGAACCATATCTTCTGTCTAATTTGGTCTGCAGCGTCAGTGTTGCAAATACATGTTTAATGTCTCATTGTAGACTATAATTATGATTTACTGACAGCTCTTTGCAAATCCATTTTTCTATGGAAACGTCATACTCTGGTAATTCTAACATTATTAGTTGATAAACAAAATAAACAAATTTAAAGCCTAACAGTATGATAATTTAAAACAACAGACAAAAATTTTATGTTTGACTGAAATAAAACAAAAAGGTAGCCGAGTAGGTATGCACTAAACACTATACAACCATATATAAATCTACATAATAAAGCTCTTCTCTCATATATATATGTTAGCTATGGCTGGCCAAACGGTTGCAAATTTTTGAGGGAACCTATGGAAATACCGGGGGTGATACAAAGGCTATTTTTTTCTAAAAAAGAAAAAAAAATGTTCAAAATTTTAATTTTTTTTTGAAAGGGCCACGCCGGGCACTTCAGCTATTTAAAACTAGTCAATATCATTGGTAATTTAGCAATGGTAGTTGATACAAGTGTAAAACTAGTTATAAATGTAAAACTATATTAAATTAGAATGTACAAAATGTTCCATTACAATTTAAAAGGCTGAAAAAGATGTACTATTATTTAAGTATAGGCAAGGTACTAATGCAAGGAAAGTTATATCAGAGGTGTGCGCATTTTTTGTATTGCAGTCTACTGTCTTTGGGCGGAAAAGTAAACACAAGACGGATTTCACAGCCTGACATGGGATCAATTTTCACAAAATAATCTATGAAATATTCTAGTCATAGGAAAGTATTAAGTGAATTTTTAAAATTATCAAAATTAAATGCTTTTATCCTCCTCGGATACTAGACGAATACTGATGCATCTATTCTTGTTAACAAATTCCGCCCAAAGAGAACTGGTTTCAATATGTACGCAGAGTATACGCAAGTGCAATTAACTTTCCTTGCATGAGTACCTTGAGTATAAGAGTGTATAAGATTTAATTGACATGGAATAAAGTGGAAACCGCAGAGCACTCACGTGCAAAAATACTGCAGAAAATGCAAAAATACATAAAAGTTAAAATGATTGTAAAAAACCCCACAATTAAAAGAATGACTGCAAAAATACGCAAAAGCTAAAAGAATGACCGTCAAAAAATAGGCACAAGTTAACAGAATGACTGCAAAAAATACGCAAACGCCAAAAAGAAACTGCAAAAAAATATGCACAAGTTAAAAGAATTGCTTCAAAAAATACGCACAAGCTAAAAGAATTGCTTCAAAAAATACGCACAAGCTAAAAGAATTGCTTCAAAAAATACGCACAAGCTAAAAGAGTTGCTTCAAAAAATACGCACAAGCTAAAAGAGTTGCTTCAAAAAATACGCACAAGCTAAAAGAATTGCTTCAAAAAATAAGCACAAGCTAAAAGAATGATTGCAAAAATACGCACAAGTTAAAAATCTAAATGAAAAAAAAACAATACCATAAATTAAATGTGATATTTCTGCACTATACACTTTGCAATTTTTAGATAGTTAGATACATGGTTTGGTTCTATTATCTCTTGAAAACTGCATTTTATATTTCTTGTTTGAACAATGAAACAACGCGTGCATATTTTCTGCAAATTCCAAAGGACCGGGGTTTTAGTCTTTACTCTACAATTTACACAGGAAACAGGAATCTCACTACTATTCTTTATCTCTAATTTTTTAATTCTTATATCTTTGCAACCTGACGTTGTAGACCTTTGATTTTTAAAATTTTTAATACTGCACCATCAGTTACTTACAACATCATGTTGCAAAGATATCAGAGTTTGAGTTTCGTAATCAGCTCGATCACTTCTTCATTCACAATTAATATCATTCTTTTGTAAACTCTGAAGAACTATATTAGTATTAGAAAAAAATACAGCTAGGGGGTCTCAGAGTATATAGTGCATGAAGGGTTTTGGCTTCAAAACGTCAACAAAATCCCGTGTAATTAGAATCAACCTGTCACAAAACATCATAATCCTAACTGTTACTTAGAAAAAAAATATTAATAAGAGTATCTTTTTATTTTTATTTGGTTCTGATCTACGTATCCACAAAAATTAGACTGTACGATTAAAACCTCTTTTAATATTATTAAATTAAAGATTTGAAGGTACACTTTGTTTGTTCTTAATTGATTTCTTTAAAATATACATTAAATGGAAAGATAAAAACAATTGTGCCCAGCAACAGAGTACTGCAGGAATTGATTAAATAAGACTGAATAAGTTCCATACAGTCGTCTCTGAAGTTTCATATTTTGTGGTTAACCCTGCAGTATAGGATTGTTGTTGTCATTCCAAAGTATGTTTCGTGGCTTAACTTTAGTTTCTTTGTGTATGCACGATTGTTGTTGTTCGTCCCTATGTGTGTGTACGGCTGTTGTTATTTTTGTGATTTGTACAGTTGTTGTTGTTGTCAGTTCATATGTGTGTTTGTCTCTACGGTTGTTGTTATTGTTTGTGACGTGTACGGTTGTTTTTGTTCCTATGTGAAGTGTATGGTTGTTGTTATTGTTTAGTGTGTGCGGTTGTTGTTATTAGTTCCTATTATGTGTCCGGTTGTTGTTGTTACTTCCTATGTGATGTGTTCGATTGTTGTTATTGTTTGGTATGCGTGCAGTTGTTGATTTTAGTTCCAATGAACAGTTGTTGTTATTATTTGTGACTTATGCACGGTTTTTTTTTAGATCCAATGTGTATGTACGGTTGTTGTTTTAGTTTCATTGTGTGTGTTACGGTTGTTCTTTTTGTTTGGTATGTGTACGGTTGTTGCTTTTAGTTCCGATGCGTGTTTACGGTTGTTTTTGCTAGTTCCTATGTTTGTGGACTGTTGTTATTAGTTCCTTTGTGTGTTTGTGTACGGTTGTTGTTATTGTCTGTGATGTGTACGGTTGTTGTTATTGTCTGTGATGTGTACGGTTGTGTTCCTATGTGAAGTGTATGGTTGTTGTTATTGTTTAGTGTGTGCGGTTGTTGTTATTAGTTCCTATTATGTGTCCGGTTGTTGTTGTTACTTCCTATGTGATGTGTTCGATTGTTGTTATTGTTTGGTATGCGTGCAGTTGTTGATTTTAGTTCCAATGAACAGTTGTTGTTATTATTTGTGACTTATGCACGGTTTTTTTTTAGATCCAATGTGTATGTACGGTTGTTGTTTTAGTTTCATTGTGTGTGTTACGGTTGTTCTTTTTGTTTGGTATGTGTACGGTTGTTGCTTTTAGTTCCGATGCGTGTTTACGGTTGTTTTTGCTAGTTCCTATGTTTGTGGACTGTTGTTATTAGTTCCTTTGTGTGTTTGTGTACGGTTGTTGTTATTGTCTGTGATGTGTACGGTTGTTGTTATTGTCTGTGATGTGTACGGTTGTTGTTATTGTCTGTGATGTGTACGGTTGTTGTTATTGTTTGTAATGTGTACGGTTGTTGTTATTGTTTGTTAGTGTACAGTTGGATGACCGATTATTGGTGCATGGTGCAGGAGGTGCTGTTATGCGGCTAATAAGTATTTTATTAAGTTTAATAATATAAAGAATGTATATTTAAATGTTTATATTGTTCAAGAATTTAGATTAAATACAACATGTATTATACGTGAGAGAGTTTTGACATTTAAAGTTTTTTTTATCAAATTTGTGTAGAATCTTTTCCTACAACATATTAATTTACAAAATATCTTTAAAAATCGTTTATAAAAGTGTAAATTGAAAGAAGGCGCAACTTGATATCTTTGAGAGAGATGGACCTCAGTATTTATTAGATACACGTGTAAACATAATTTACACTTTGTTCTTTGTTTAATTTAAATTAGAATTGGAAATACGTTTTTGTTTGCTGTTAACTTCGGACCTTGAAACATTTACCTTAAATATTCAACAAATCTTTAAAATTTCCCTTATTAACTAACATCTATAAGGCCTAGTTTGTAGTATAAAGAATTTGAAATAAACAAATTATTGAAGTCTTATTTGCAAGTTGGTTTAATATTTTCATTAATAAATGATAAAGGAATTTCTGAATGCTGGGAAAAGGCATTTTTCGGTCGCGAGGGTCATTTTGTCTATTAATGTTTACTATAATGTTTACTAGTCTGTTATATCTTTTACTCGTCTTTTATACGTTTTACTAGTCTGCTATACCTTTCACTAAAATGCTATACGTTGTACTAGTCTGTTATACGTTTTACTAGTTATTATATGTTTTACTAGTCTTTTATACGTTTTACTAGTCTGCTATACGTTTTACTATAATGTTTTACGTTTTATTAGTCGTCTGTTATATGTTTTACTAGAATGTTATATGTTTTACTAGAATGTTATATGTTTTACTAGAATGTTATATGTTTTTCTAGTCCATTCTACGTTTTACTAGTCTATTCTACGTTTTACTAGTCTATTCTACGTTTTACTAGTCTATTCTACGTTTTACTAGTCTATTCTACGTTTTACTAGTCTATTCTACGTTTTACAAAATCTGTTGTGCACTTGCTCTTAAACGGAGCTGAATAAGTTCTCGACTGAAGTCGACAAACTGGATTTAGGTGACGACACGTGGAATTATAGTTTCTGTTAAGCGCTTTTAGATGAAAGAATAACAAAACAGAGAATTGATGATTGCGCATTGGGTCGAGAAGAAGAGGATAAGGAAGAGGTAAAGAAAAATAGAAGAGTAAAGGAACACAGGAGGAACTGAGGAATTAAGATCAGACAAAACGAAAATAATAAAAAAAATAAGTTTAGAAAAGAGGGATGGGAAGAGGTCAGGGGGCTGGGGGGCTGGCCGTGTATTAGCCTGAGTGAACGATTAAGACAGTTTACTGATATAGGATATTATGGACTATTCATACAATACAAATATCAAATATGCAGTACGCTTTCAGAGTTTGGGGAGGTTTCATATCTTAAATTTTACATAGTTTTCTGAGAACCTTTAAAAAACAATGAAGTATTGCTAGAGGCGGCTTAAGGGAGGGGCATGCCCACCCCCTAGAAAGTTAAGGGGACGTCTCCCTCCCTGGAAAACTGAGGGGATCGTCCTCAATAACAGTAACTTTCTTTTATACTTAATTTGATATATCTGGCGCCAAGTTATCAAATTGAATAGTATTAAATTAAAAATGTCCAGGGGTAGGGGGATTTTTTAACAGTATCACTTCCTGTCCCCATCCGATATATATATATTTAAAATGCCCCCCCCCCCCCCTTCTAAACTTTAAAGTCCTCTCCATTCCTTCCAGTTCAGTATTTTGCTTGCATTTTAGTGTTAAAAATATTCGATTTAATTGTATTTGTTTTATAGTTTTAAAATTACTGTCAAGAAAAAAGGAATTAGAATTAATTTTTAACATTTGAGGGTGCTGTTCTTAATCTGACATCCCTCTTAAAAATAGAGGACCAATTGAACATACGTGACAAAACAAATTATTTTCAGTAATCCCCCAAGTACTGTAACATACAGATTGACCTTTGGAAGTGGAGTACACGGCCTGTACAATAAGTAATTAATAATTAGGATAGGACAGAAGAGAAACGAGAATAAAGAAAACAGAAAGTAAGATACGGGATGGAACAAGACGAAAAGAGAAATGAAAAGGAATGAAGAGACAAGAAAGAAAAACAAAATATCAAGGCGGCGGCGGCGGTTGAAAGCGGGCGTAAAAAACGAATAAAACCCCAAAGTTGAAAATTGAAGAAGAGATTATAATCTTATTATTATATACAGGGTGTCCCAAAAAACATGGGAATTCAGTGACGAATTCATTGTTTTGGATTTTAGATTGTTCAAACTAAATCAAAGTTATTATTTATTTAATTATTTATCATTTTGAGAGATATCCCTGTAGGTTGTTCTACTCTCTCAAGAGTACAGACAGGTTGTGCCGGAGCTCCGTATGTTGGAGCAGCTGGAGCTCCGTATGTTGGAGCAGCTGGAGCTCCATAGGAGGAGGTAGCTGCTGGAGCCTTGTCAGGACGGGGTGCAGCTAGAGCTGCTCCTAATATACACAACACCTAAACATTTAAGCCTGTAACAATTATAATCTTATAAATTGATTAGTTTTAAGAGCTAAAAATTTCTCTTTGCAAAATGTGAGATCTTTAAACATTTGAACAAAAAAATCATTGAGTTCCAGAGATAGTCGTAGGTACTGAGATACTTTATCATGTTTACGTGATCTAGAGTATTCTTATGAACAAAGATTAAAATCATACTTTTATACAAAATAAGACAGATGATATTCTAGTGAAAAGAAAGGTTTTCATACAAACATGGCTCCAGGATGTTTGTTTATTCAATAAATATGTTTTGATAATGAATGGAATAGGGTTATACTTAAATACTTAAATACAAATATAAAGATATAATTTATTTGAAATATCTATAATGCAGGTTTGGTTCAATGAATTCAAAATTGTAAAAAATTATTTCCATTTCAGGAAAAAATGGCTTGGCAAGTTGGCACCAGGCACGTTTAATTTAAATGTCATCAAATCTTTAAACGATTAAACATATTTTTTGTTTTGCAATTTGTAGCAGATATCCTTTTTTGCATTAAAAACACATTTGTTGGCTTTAATATGAGGTCAAACTAAAGATTTGTAAGCATCAAACAAGAGGAATTAAGTGTTTTTAGTAACAGGGCAGTTTTCAAACCTTTGTAAAATATTAGGAATCTCAAGAATAAGTCTCAATAAAAAATGTATTTAATTGTTGCTTTATTAAAATATGCATTAAATTGTGTTTTTTTTGCTTCTCAATTCGTCACTGAATTCCCATGTTTTTTGGGACACCCTGTATCTTATTATTATTATTATTATTATTATTATTATTATTATAATAAAGAGGAGGGTGGAAAACGTAAAATGAAAATAAAGAGAAAAACTCTAACAATACATTGTCAGAGAAAAATAGGAAATATTACAGAAATTAAGAAAAACGTAAAATACGATTACATTTATACAGAAACCATTGAGTGTTGAAAAGAACAGGTTTAACTCCCCTTCCACCCTATCTTTACTGTCTAATCTAGGGTAGTTGAGCGCAAACGGTTTGAGAGAATTGGTAGATCTAAATTACACATTATTTAACCTTGAGACCAAAATTATCCTTGACCATTACTCAGAGTCCTTACAGCTGTAAGGACTCAAAAGCTAAAATCTGAGATATGGACGCACGTCGCGCGTTTTATTTAGGAAGTAGTAGCTCTAGTAGCAGACCCTATTCATTTCACAAATCCTCAAACACAGGACTCCCTGGATACACTCCCTTCATATACCTATATACACTCCTACCTGTACTCCACCTACATACTCCTACCTAAACTCCACCTATATATATACTCCTACCTTTACTCCACCTATATACTCCTACCTAAACTCCACCTATATATATACTCCTACCTGTACTCCACCTATATACTCCTACCTAAACTCCACCTATACTCCTATCTGTACTCCACCTATATACTCCTAGCTAAACTCAACCTATATACACATACTCCTACATGTACTCCACCTATATATATACCCCCACCTATACTCCACCTTTATATATACTCCTACCAGTACTCCACCTATATATATTCACTTCTACCATTACTTAACTTATATTTATACTCCCACCTATACTCCACCTATATATGCTTCTACCTGTACTCCACCTAAATATACTCCTAACTGTACTCCTCCTATATATATATTTACTATTCCTATACTCCACCTATATATATAGTCCTACGTGTACTCCACCTATATATATATATATATATATACTCCATATATATGTATGTACTCCTACCTGTACTGCATCTATATATATATGCTCCTACCTATACTCCACCTATATATATATATACTCCTACCTTTATTCCACCTTTATATATATATTTATTTCTACCTGCACTTCAACTATATATACTCCTACCTTTACTCCACCTTTTTATTTTTATAAAAATATATATCCATATATATTTATATTTCTACCTGCACTCCAACTATATATACTCAATACGCATACCTATACTCCACCTATATACTCCAACCTGTACTCCACCTATTTACATACTCCTTCCTATACTCCACCTATATAAATATACTTCTACCTATACTCCACCTATAAATATATATTCTTACCTATACTCCTACTATATACTCCACCTATATACTCCCCCTTTATAATCCTAACTGTATTGATACAAATTGTTCAATTGCTAAGGTTGAGAATGACAAGAATTAATATAAGTATGAGATCGTCCAACCGTGAGACACAGGTCTAGGAATACCAGAAGTATTAACTCTGTACAGTTTCCGTAAATAAATATAGATATAAATAGATAAAACGTACACTTCTTAAATCATCCTAATCAATAATAACATAGTTACTCAACCAGAACTATCTATTTGTTGCCAAACGTTTACTTATTTGCAATCTCTCTAATCTCTATTGGAAAACAAGGAAGAGGAGGAAAATCTTTTCCTAGTTTTAATAATTCTTGGAAAGTAAAAGGTCCGCTTACCCCTCCCTTCTTGTAATAAAGTGGTCTGTGGTCTGGATCTAACCCTGATCTGTATATCTGGTAAATTAGCCCGGGGTATAGTTTTCAAGATCATAGTCTGCACAAATACAAGTAGTCCAACCTGAACCCGCATTCTTTCTTAATCACCATTTTTTAAAAACAAAATTTTTAATCCAGGAAGTAAAATTCAGCTAAGTTTTAAAAATTTAAAATAATTTTTAAAGAATAAAAAATTTCACGGTGTACTTCCTAGCAATCGAAATTTTTTATCCAGGCGCCAGTGGGTCTAATCTAGGCGCCAGGGCGTCTAATATACCCTGCCTGGCTTGCTGACCTTACTCTGGCTCAGTCTCGACCAGTTTTTGCAACTTTGCAGACTTTCATTCATGCCATGTCTGTTTTACGTAGGTCTTTATTTAAATAAATATGAATAAATAATACAAGTATAGTTTCAAGCATTAGAGGTGTTTGTATATAGGTTTGGTTGGGTTTAACCGCTGTAAGTTGGTTGCTCACAGACAGGGCATAGATAGAAGGAAGAACAGTTCTCCTTAGGAACCTTGGAACACTGTTGTTTGGGAACATTCTGACATTCTTGTCTGGGAACGTTTCTGCACTCTTGCTTCGGTACTTTAGAGCATTCTTGTTTGGGTACCTTGGTGCATGACTGACGGGGAACACTCTTGCACTCTTGTTTGGGAACATTCTGGCAGCTCTGTCTGGGAACCTTCTTGCAACTTTCACGTGGGATCTGCTTGCATTCTTCTTTTGGAACTCGCTCGCACTTTTGCTTGGGAACGTTTTTGCATTCTTGCTTGGGAACCTGGTGACACTCCTCCTTGGGAACCTGTTTGGGAACATTGCGACACTCTTGTTTGGGAACATTGTGGCATTCTTGCTTGGGAATCTTTTTAGGAACATTTTGGCACTCTTCCTTAGGAACTTGCTTGGAGACTTGTCTGGGGATATCAGTGCAAACTTCCTTTCCAACCTTCTTGGGAACATTTTTGGCAACCTTGGTGCATTCCTGCCTTGGGACATTGTGGCATTCTTGCCTGGGAACCTTGTGACATTCTTGCTTTGGTACATTCTGGCACTGTTCCTTGGGAACTTGTTTGGGGACATTGTGACATTCTTGTTTGGGAACATTGTGGCATTCTTGCTTGGGAACCTGCTTGGAGACCTGCTCGCAAACCTCTTGGGGAACTTGTTTGGGAACTTGTCTGGGGATCTTCGTACACTCTTCCTTAGAAACCTTGTTGCAAACCTGCTTGGGAACCTGCTTAGCGACTTTCTTGGGAACCTTCCTGCACTCCTGCTTGGGCACGTTCTTGCATTCCTGCTTGGGGACCTGCTTGGGTTCATTTCTGCATTCCTGCTTTGGCACGTTCTTGCAATCCTGTTTGGGAACATTCTGACATTCTTGCTTGGGCACATTTTTACATTCTTGCTTAGGAACCTGAAATATAAAGGTATAAAACGTTGAATACTTCCTGTAATAAACAGGAGTTTATGTTCTTATTTTAAGTAAAAAATGTTTATGAGTGTATGAGAGTTGTTTACCTTTTTACAGGCGGGTTTGGGGGCTCCATATCCACTTGCTGGTGCTCCGTATCCATAGCTGGGTAGAGCTTGCTCACATACTTCCTCGTACTTGGTTTCACACTGCTGTTCATACTTGGTCTGGCACTGCTGTTCGTACTTGGTCTCGCATTGCTGCTCATACTTGGTCTCACACTTCTGCTCATACGTAGTTTCGTACTTGGTTTCGCATTGCTGTTCGTACTTGGTTTCACACTGATCCTCATAAATAGTGTCGTATTGGGTTTCGTACTTGGTTTCACATTTATCCTCATACTTAGTTTCACACTTGTCCTCGTAGGTTGTGGAGTATTCGGTCTTGTATTCAGTCCTGCACTGGGTGTCGTATTCAGTTTCATACTTAGTTTCACACTCCTGCTCGTACTTGGTTTCACACTGCTGCTCGTACTGAGTTTCGTATTTAGTTTCGCATTGCTTTTCGTATTTAGTTTCACACTGTTCGTCGTATTTGGTTTCACACTCCTGATCGTACTTGGTTTCACACTTGTCTTCATACTTGGTCTCATATTGAGTTTCGTATTGGGTTTCACACTTCTTTTCGTATTTAGTTTCGTACTGGGTTTCATACTTAGTTTCGCACTGCTGCTCGTAAGTTGTTTCGTACTTAGTTTCGCATTCCTGTTCGTACTTGGTCTCGCATTGCTGCTCATAGGTAGTTTCATACTTAGTTTCACACTGGGTATCATATTTAGTTTCACACTGCTGTTCGTATTCAGTATGGCATTCATCGGCGTACTTGGTCTCACACTTAGACTCATACTTAGTCTCACATTGATTATCATATTCGGTTTTACATTGCTGCTCATACTTGGTCTCACACTGATTCTCGTAGCTGGTGGAGCACTGGTCTTCATACCTGGTCTCACATTTATCTTCGTACTTGGTCTCACACTTCTGATCGTACTTGGTGGCACATTGCTGTTCGTAGGTGGTGGAGCACTGATCCTCGTAGGAGGTGGAACACTCCTGGTCCTGCTGGCATCCGTATCCTGATCACATATATTCTCAATATACAATATAGATATAATAAAGCATATATTTATTGCTTGACAAGCTGCTGGACTAAATTGACTAACATGTTTTTAGGGAACCCCTGGGTACCTAGGGGTGACATAGGCTAAATGACGGAATGATTTTATTAAAGTTTCATCTTTGATTGAGGAGGGGGGGGGGGGG
>NW_019396147.1:543131-547969 GCF_000591075.1 Eurytemora carolleeae
CCCTCCTAGTTACCCGACCTTTTTACCCCTTCATTTAACCCTTCCCTTTACCCCTCCACTTTACCCCTTCATTTATTCCTTCCCTTTACCCCTTCCCTTTACCCCTTCATTTAACCCTTCCCTTTACCCCTCCACTTTACCCCTTCATTTATTCCTTCCCTTTACCCCTCCACTTTACCCCTTCATTTATCCCTTCCCTTTACCCCTCCACTTTACCCCTTCATTTATTCCTTCCCTTTACCCCTTCATTTATCCCTTCCCTTTACCCCTCCACTTTACCACTTCATTTATCCCTTCGCTTTACCCCTCCACTTTACCCCTTCATTTATCCCTTCCCTTTACCCCTTCCCTTCAGGAGAAAGTAACATTAAAATTAGAAATAGGAATAAATTAGAATTAGCAGAAAAAAATTAAATAGACGAATTAGTGGACACATTGATGGAAGAATAGATAATTAAATTGGGGGGAAAAGGTAGAATTCCTAGAATAGATTAGATTAAGAATAACATGAGAAAATTTATCTATTTGTCATGGTTTCAGTAGAATCTATTTAAAATATTTTCACCTTGAAGAAAAACAATAAATTGAAATGCATTTAGTATTGTTGAGAAAGGAGGAAAAAATTAGCAAACCTTCTGAAGACAAACTACAGTTTATTATACAGTGTACAGTATAAACTTGTTTATTAAACCTATTTTACTGAGTTTAAGATAGACCTATTACACTGAGCAAAGTATAAAACTGTTAAACCTATTTTACTGTAAAAAGTATATGACCTGTTTTTGACCTATTTTAACGAGTACAAGATAAACCTGCTTATTGAACCTATTTTACTGTGTACAGGATAAACCTGTTTATTAAACCTATCCTACTGCGTACAGGATAAACCTGTTCATTAAACCTATTCTACTGCGTACAGGATAAACCTGTTTATTAAACCTATTTTACTGCGTACAGGATAAACCTGTTTATTAAACCTATTCTACTGCGTACAGGATTAACATTAAACATACTACACTGGCAAACTGTACATTAAACCTATTTTACTGTGTACAGGATAAACCTGTTTATTAAACCTATTCTACTGCGTACAGGATAAACCTGTTCATTAAACCTATTTTACTGTATACAGGATAAACCTGTTTATTAAACCTTTTCTACTGAGTGCATAATAAACTTGTTTATTAAACCTATCGCATTGAGCATTTACAAAACAAAAGGTTGAAACTTTGCGTTGTTACATCACTATACTACCCTCCTCCTTTTATTATTAATCACCCTGTAAACGGTATTAATATCCGGGCAAGGAAATAGGGAGTTATTAATCCAAAACAGATCAAGGACATAAATATACTTGCAGGCATATTAAGTCCCAGGGTTTACAGTACACTCCATGTATACTATACTTTACTCGTGTATACTTTAATAACTCGTGTATTCTTTAATTTTCTTTTGTATACTTTAATACACTCGTGTATACTTTAATTTTCTATTGTATACTTTAATTTACTCCTGTATACTTTAATTTACTCGTGTATACTATACTTTAATCGTGTATACTTTAATTTACTCGTGTATTCTTTAATTTACTCTTGTATACTTTAATCTACTAGTGTATATTTTAATTTACTCGTGTATACTTTAATCTACTAGTGTATACTTTACTCGTGTATACTTTAATTTACTCGTGTATACTTTAATTTACTCGTGTATATTATACTTTACTCGTGTATACTTTAATTTACTCGTGTATTCCTTAATTTACTCGTGTATACTTTAATCTACTAGTGTATACTTTAATTTACTAGAGTATATCTTTTTTACTAGAGTATATTTAAATTTACTAGATAATACTTTATTTTATTAGAGTATGTTTTATTTTACTAGAGTATAATTTAATTTACTAGAGTATACTTTATTTTACTAGATTATACTTTAATTTACTAGAGTATAATTTGATTTACTAGAGTATACTTTAATTTACTAGAGTATACTTTAATTTACTTGTGAATACTTTATTTTACTCGTGCGAAATTTAATTTACTCGTGCATACATTAATATACTCGTGTATACTTTAATTTTCTTTTGTATACTTTACTTTACTCCTGTATACTTTAATTTACTAGTGTATACTTTAATAACATTAATCTACTATCGGTGCTTTAATTCAATTATGTATAATTTGATTAACTAGGGTAATTTACTTGTGTATACTTTAATTCACCAGTGCATACTAGCGTATATTTTAATTTACTCCTGTATACTTTACTTTACTAGGGTATACTTTAATTTACTCGTGTATACCTAACTATACTATACTATAGTGTATAGTTAAATTTACCAGCGTATACTTTAATTTACTCGTGTACACCTTACTATACTAGTGTATACTTCAGTTTACCAGTGTATACTTTAATTTACTCGTGTACACCTTACTATACTAGTGTATACTTCAGTTTACCAGTGTATACTTTAATTTACTCGTGTACACCTTACTATACTAGTGTATACTTCAGTTTACCAGTGTATACTTTAGTTTATCGTGCGTACTTTTTTCGTACAAGAATGTTTGTGTACTGCGTATGCGTTTTTTAGTATTCTCCGATTTGTTCATGTTACTATTTTTTCACTGAAGAACTCACCAAAAAACCCAACCGCATTTCTCAACAGTTACAGGCGATTTGAAAGCACTTAGTCGTCGGACCAAGTCTTTATAAGTTTCGGCGCCGGCTGGAGGCGCCCCGGCGCCTATTCTGACCTTCAAAACATACGGAGGAGAGCTTCCGGCGTTGCCAAGTTGAATCACAACACAGGGATTTAAGTAAACGAAACCATATCTTGATATATTCACTTGAGATCTTGTTTACCGTGCCTGGAGTCATCTAAACCGAGGGACGCGGGGGACGTCGCTGCCAAGTTGTAAAACTGACGCGGAGTCGGTCCGGTACAAAACCACGGAGAATTCTGAATGCACTTGGTTCAAGCATGCATCATGTTTTACAGATGGAAGATGAAGGGAGGGGGGGTGTACTCCTCTTGGCACAATATAAAGGGGTGGGGGTGGGGGGGACTTCTCATCCAGGTAAAATATAGATGTGGGGGGGGGGCTTTCTTTACCCGAAAACTTTTGGTTGTTGTACCCTGACTAAGTTGGAAGTTTTATATCCAGCTATGAGCTTTGGGCATTATTAAACCTGAAACCCTAGAATTATTTTTATTATTTCCTAAACCAAGGAATTATTTTTCATTGTTTTATTTTATAAGCTATAATTTTGAAATATGTAATGTTTTTCTAACTTTGTTTATGCCTTTTATTTTTACAACTACTATTATTTATTTTTATACCAATCTCTCTAATTTGTATTCTAGTGTATTAAATTTTCATACTAATACTTCTCATTTCGTGTACTAATTTCTTACATTTGAAATTGGGAGTTTTTAAAAACTTGTTTTCATGTGTTTATATCTAATTTTATGGACTTGTAAAGTTCATGTTAGGCTAAAGGGATATACGTAAGGTAGCCAAGGTTTTTTAGAAACAGCCAAAATCAAGAATCTCCAAATATTTGAATTTTCGTCTTAATTACTTGCATAATCGCTTTCTGATAAAATTGAAGTGAAAATGGCTTGATTGCAACCACAGGGCCGGGCGGTTTATGATTGTTTAAGGGGAGGTAAATATTTTTTAAAATATATCTATGAATAGACAAATATTTGATTGAAGAAGGTTCAGGGTCTCCGCATGTAAAATTCCTTGTAATCAATTCCTAAAAATTGCTGAAGGAGCTTAAAGCTGCCCTCTATAACTCTCCCTAGGCCCATGATATCATTTACTCTCAGAAAAATTTTAACCAAGAACTATCTCTTTTAATCCCGAGGGGAGGGTTTTTACGCCTTCTACCCCCCCCCCCATGTAATGTTGTTTTTAATGAACCAAAGCAATACTCCGGCAATTTATCTGTACTCCGACAAGAGGAAAAAACCAAATAGTTGAAACGTTTTAACTAAGTGAATAATCAAATCCACAAATAACTTTGCAATCTATAGTAATTACACTTAATACAACCGGGTTGATATTTTCAGAAGTATTTACAAATGTTTTAAACTACTCCATCAAACCCTCCGATCCTCACTCACTCCTTATCATCCCGACATAGCTAAAAAGTAAGCTATCTAATTATAGCATTTATAAATCGACATTCATTTTTACTATATATATTTTTTTGTAGGTTTGAAATATATCCAATTACGTGAATATTACCAACTTTTGTGTTCGAGTTAAGGAGCTGAGACACCTAGTCAACAAGTCAACAAGTCAACTAATCAACTAATCAACAAGTCAACCAATCAATTAGTCAAGTCAATCAATGTTCCTACAGAACATATTTTTGATTAAAGTTGAAATTGCAAAAGATAATTTTTTAACTCGATTTGGCAGAATAGCAAGCTTTTCATATTTGATACAATGTGAGCATAAAGGAGGACATTTTTAAAATTAAATCCTTTAATATTTTTTTGAACATTTTTATTTCTTGTTTTTTCCAGATGGTGAATACAAGATAGATCTGAAATCAGAGCGCTAGGTTTCTATAATGATAAGAACTTACAAGGAAGTAGAAACAGGTTTATGTAATTAAACTTGCTTTTTACAACTCTACTTTTTGCGTGTCAATGTTTTTAGAACTTTAGTTTGAATGTATAAATGTTTTTAGAACTTTAATTTGAATGTATTAATGTTTTTAGAACTTTAGTTTGAATGTATTAATGTTTTTAGAACTTTAATATTTCAAATTAACTTTAAGTTACTGTCGACTTAATTTCCAGTGACCCCCCCCCC
>NW_019396147.1:548081-570792 GCF_000591075.1 Eurytemora carolleeae
AAACAAGGATATCTCAATTATTTTATATCATTGAAGAAACAAGGATATCTCAATTATTTTATATCATTGACAAAACAAGGATATCTCAATTATTTTATATCAATGACAAAACAAGAATATCTCAATTATTTTATATTATTGACAAAACAAGGATATCTCAATTATTTTATATCATTGACAAATCAAGGATATCTCAATTATTTTATATCATTGAAGAAAGAAGGATATCTCATATTTGAACCAAATTTTCGGCAGTTCGAACAAATTGTTATATTGAAACCTGTCAAAAAGTTTAGTTACCTAAAAACTTAATTTTTGAATTTAAAAATGTATATTTGAACCTGCTCTACCCGCTACACACAACTCGTTGAGGGGAGTAGAATGACAAGACGGGATTGATAAATGATTGGGAGAGACCAATCCTCAATATTTCCGGTTTAACTGATACAATCAACATCATCCAGGGTCTGTCAATTAATCTAGATTAATTTAATATAAGAGTTTCGATTAATCCCTCACAGCGGTATAAATTGCCGTGCGCTGAAAAAAAGGTTTGATAGTTGAAGGAGGAGAAATAGTTTATAGTGTTTGCTATTCACAGTTTTTCACATGTTTTGTCAAATATTTTGTCAGCCTAGAATGAACTTGCATAAACTTCATTTTCATGCGAATATATTTTTTTTTGCGTGTTTATCTGAATACTTGCAGGCTGGAATTTTTAGCAAATTTGAGACCATTTGTTTTTTTTAAGAATTTCGACCCATTCATGCCTCCTCCCCCCCCCCCCCCCCAATTGCCCTAATAAAATTCAAATATTTATGTTGTAATACAACTGAAGAATTTGCCACATTATACGCTTCAGGACTGTCCCTAAGATCTGACCTAAGTAACGGTTAAAGAGAATTCTTAGAATCTATAAAATCCAGCGATCAGACCTTCGATTCTTATACAGGGTCCCCCAATAAACACGCAAATTGAGGGACGACTTGGAAGTCGTCGTTGATTTCTGATAATTATTGCATGACAAGTATAAAAATGAGACTGTACGTCTTACGAACTTTTAAAGAAGTGGTCTGTATATATATATATATATATACATTTCTCGTATCTTAAAAATTGACCAAAATATTAGAAATTAACAATTTTGATTTTCTAAATAAATTGAAATTTGTACAAATTTTGCAATATCTCCGTAAATTTTGAAGATACAAAAATAGTAGACCACATTGTGTAAATCTCAAGACCAGGCGTTTTCGATATTTGATATGTAAACTGGAATACTGCAATTAGTGTTCATGAAAAAATGTTACATGGATCGAAGACGATATAAAAGTTGTCACTTAATTCCCATGTTTATTGGGACACCCTGAATATTTCCCCTTGACTATAACTAATATAGGGAGAGGAGTGATAAACTAGTTTTTCTACGGGGTACAGTATACATACACTGTTGTTAGAAATCCATGTGTTCGACATATCGAAACTTAACGAGAATTTTTAACCAATCGTTATCTGGAGTCAATTCTATAGAATCTCACAAACTGTGAAAAAATCTGACAATACTTTGATAGAATGCCCTAAAACTTTAATAGAATCTTATAACACTTTGATAGTATGGCATAACACTAAACTAAATCTAATTAATGTCTTTGGAACTCGTTCTCAAAATTCAAAACAGAATGATAGTAAAAATCACGGGGTTTCTTCTAGAAGTAATGAACTTTATGACAAACTAGCTTGGGAACCGATTTGTACAGTATATGTGAAGAAACTAAATAATATAATATTTCATAACAAAAATATTGATATCTACAAAACTGTCTAACCCCATCCGTGAAACCCGGGTTTTAAAACTAGTTTTTATAAGGATACTCTGTCTTAAGTTTTGGGCTCAAAGTGTACTTCAATTATAAGCGGGATGATTTGGAGTTTTAATGGATTTCATGATTATTTTTTCACTCAGGACTTCATTTTGTTGGGAGGGGGGGCACGGGCGTACGAAAATCGTTGTGCCCCCCCCTTAAAAAACACTTTTTTGAAAAAATATTGATACACACTTAAATTATAACCTTGCTTCAATATAACAAGAGTTAATAAATTTTTATGTTCTTAAGTGGACTTATTAGACACTTCCTCTAAATATTGTGGTGTAAGCTTCAATGGGTGAGTAATAGAAATGGAAACATTTCTTTAAAAATATCTATATTTTCATAGAAACGATACATATCGTATTATAAAAAATGATATCAAAGATATATTTACACTAAAGGCAGTATTTATTAAAGTTTTTTAATGGAACCTCTTTAGTTAAGGGCAAAAGAAAGATTTAAAGTATTTTTTATGGGTGCCCCCCCATCAGGAGGCATGCGTAGGGGGGGGGGGCTGGAGGTAGAAATTATCTTTTAAGTTTGTCTGAAACTCTGAGGAGTATTTCGACCGTCTTGACTTTGAAGAGTTATAACTCTGTAACTAAAAGAGGTATTGTCGAATTTATAAAACCCTGAGGTGGCTGACCTTGGCAATCTTTATGCAAAATTAGTTCTAGCTGACCCTCCTACCCTCCTACCCTCCTACCCTCCTACCCTCCTACCCACAGATTGGTGAAACTGTGCGTGAAACGTTTTTTCGAAATACTGGTGTATGTGAAAACTGGTTTTGAGTTTTTTTCTGCAAACCTCTTTCAGATTTTTTGTTGTATTGCAAAACCGTCATATTACAGTTGCTAAGATCTTGTTACAGGTTGTAAAAGTCCAAAAACTGACAAAAAAAATAGCTAACCTAAATCGTAAAAAGTTGTTTGTTTTTGCTCTAATGTCTAAGGGAAAAGAATCAAGCTGAAGTTTCAGGTTTCAGATAGAAAATGTTTGTCCTGGTCACATTCTTGGCATTTTGACATCAATTTTACCGAGCACTAAAATATTATCTTTTAAACTTTTAAACTAAGAAAATGCGGAACTTGCAAATCCAATAAAAAGTTTTAATTGTTAAAAATCGGCATTGACTTTTTACTATAAACATTTTACCTCACTACTCATACAGTTGTTATAATATTAATACCACATGAGATCCAGCTAGGAAAATTATACATCAAAGGAATTGAGTCTTTGCAACAAACTGTGATTTTATAATCCCTATATCTTTGGATTCTAATGTAGTAGACCTTTGATATTTCAAACTATGACTTTTGTAAGATCAAATAACATAAGTTTGAAATATCAAAGGTTTACGACATTGGGTTTCAAAGATATTGGGATTAGAAAATCAGAGTTTTGTTGCAAAGAATCAACTCCTTTCTAGACCGAGGCGTTTTTGAAGTGTCGCAAACCCTTGGCCTTTGGTTTTACATTACTAACTCACTTATACTTTCAGTGTAAATATATCTTTGATATCATTATTTATATATATACAATATGTTTCAATATTTTTAAGAAACGTTTCCATCTCTATTTTTCACCCATTGAAGCTTACACCACAGTAGGAAGTGTCTGATGAATTCACTTAAGAAAATTACATGTATAATTTATTAACATTTGTTATATGGAAGTGTTTATATGATCGAATAGTTTACATAGAATACATAGTTAAAAAAGGTATCAATATTTTTTTAAAAAGGGGTTTAAAGGGGGCACAATGTTGCCAAGGGGGGGGGCACAACATGTGCCCCCCTATACAAATTCTCTCATACGCCCCTGAATGTTGAATTAAAAGTAATAAAGTTTTGTTTTCTACTTGTTTTTGAATATGCAATTATTCTACATTACAGTGTTATCCACAAAAGGATGAGACTTTAATGAAGCCCTAAAACTCTTTCAGCATAACATTTGCAAAAAATTTGATAATCTGATAAAGGCCTTAATATTTTACCTGCAATAATGATTCATTCATGGGGATTTGGAAGAAGGGGCATGCGGGGATTAATGTAAAGAGAAAGACTAAATTAATTCTGTACAGTTTACAATTGTCTCTAAAATTTCATCCATTTTGGGTAACTATACAGTTACACCACAGTGTCTGCAGCCGTTTTTTATTCATAGTCCTTCACATTTTATGGAGCTCCAGAATCTTCTGAATTAAATGGTCGTTGATGTTTATGAATAAAAAAGTAAAACAGTTTGTTTATCTTTTATCAGACTCAAGTACTAAGTTTAAATATAGCAAGGTACTAATGCAAGGAAAGTTAATTGCAGTTGCGTATGCTCTGCGTACATATTGAAACCAGTTCTCTCCGGGCGGAATTTGTAAACAATAATAGATGCATCAGTGTTCGTTTAGTATCCGAGGAGGTTAAAAGCATTTATTTTTTATAATTTCGAAAATTCACATACAGGGTGTCCCAAAAAACATGGGAATTCAGTGACGAATTCGATATCGTCTTCGTTATGAATTAGCATTGTTATACCTAATTTCAAAAGCCATAATATTATTATGTCTGCTAGAGTTTATTTAATGAAAAGGGTAAAAGACTGCAAAGATGTGTCTATCATGTCTCCGCATGATGAACAGTGAATACGGACAAGTTTACTCTGTTTGTATACTGCAATTTTCTTGTTTTACTAAGTACAACCGTATGCAGTCAAAACATAAACAAACAAAATGTAAACATAGCAGACGAAACTCTTACAGATTACAGCTTTCTCAGTAGGTATCACTATACTAAATCAAAGAATTATTTGAAAAGACGATATCGAATTCGTCACTGAATTCCTATGTTTTTTGGGACACCCTGTAGTTTCCTATGACCAGAATATTTGATAGATTATTTTTGTGAAAAATGGATTCCATGTCAGGCACCTTGTGTTTACCTTTCCGCCCAAAGACAGTACTACAGTACAAAACATGCGTACAACTCTGAAATAACTTTCCTTGCATTAGTACCTTGAATATAGTCCAACAAACATGAAAAATATTCAAATTTCGGCCTTATCTTTCAGAGTTTTAGGGGTCCAACTGTCTATTCAAGTTCATGACCATCCTCAATTTTTGGTGTAAAAAAAGTAGGACCATATTTTGATATCTTGAATATTTCTAAAATATTAGTTTACACCCTCTTTGATTATCTACAATTAAGGAACGTGTTTTTTTATGAAAAAAAACGTATTAGATTGATTTCTTTCGAGGTATGCATGAAGGTTGTCAGAGAAAAATGATTCAGAAAAAATAAAATGATTTAAGAACTCTTTTTTTCTATGAAAATATGTTCCAGGGCCCAAAAGGTTATAGAGCACAAACATGTGAAGTACACCTGCAGTATGGAAACAGTACAACAAAATGGCCGTTTTACGCCTTTTACAGTTAACTCCTGTCTTAAAAGAGTGTGCGTGTTTAAAAAGGAACCCGTCTGCAAAGCACTTCGACTGGCTTTCACACCAGCGTCATTTCCATTCCCTTTATTCTTGTTCCCTGTTAGAATCCCTTCAAGAAATATTGCGTAAATGTATTGACATTATTAGCGTAAGTTGAAGTGTTGACAATATTGAGATTATTATATAGATTGCTTGAGTCAAGGGTGTAATGCAAGGAAATTTAATTGCAGTCGTGTATACTCTGCGTACATATTCAAACCAGTTCTCTCTGGGCGGAATTTGTAAACAAGAATAGATGCCTCAGTGTTCGTTTAGTATCCGAGGAGGTTAAAAGCATTTAATTTTAATAATTTTTATAATTCACATAATAGTTTCCTATGACCAGAATATTTCATTGATTTTTTATGTGAAAGATGGATCCCATGTCAGGCTTCGACATTCGTCTTGTGTTTACATTAACGCCCAGTGACAGTACACTGCAGTACAAAAGATGCGTACACACATCTGAAATAACTTTCCTTGCATTAAATCCTTGCCATAGATTAAGATGAAAACATAGTTATAATATCGAGAGTAAATATTCGATGCATGAAATACAATACTAGACTTTTCCTCGTTTTCCAGTAAAAGAGATTTTTTTCCAGGAAAATTTTTTTTCCTGATAACGGTTCGTAAACCTTGAGTTTCCACAAAAAATGTTGAACCGATCGGTTTAGCCGTTTTGACGTTTATTGGATATAAAGAGACAGCTAGACAAGCTAAATACATACATAGATACAAACCGTAGAGCAAAGTTTATATTATTTTATTCTTATAATTTTTTAAAACATTTTTTATTTATGATTACTTATGATTGTTGCAGTAGTTGAAAAAATAAATCGGAATAAAAAACAACTTGAAATAGATTTATTATTTTTACATATTTTTTATTTGATATTAAGAGACCGTGATGAGATATATAAATCTTTAAATCTTTACTGAGATTGGTATAAAACATTGTTGACAGATAACAGCAACACGCTAGACAAATCCGGATAATAGGCCGGTCAAGATTCAGAAGGGGATGTTTATTTTCCCCAGACAATTCTTTCCCGATGGCCGAACAACACACACACAACAGAGTAACCCCGTCACAGAAATTCGATAACAAAATCTTTATTTCCTAAAAAAAATAACATAGATTATAGATCATGGTTACTTGTACAATGTTATAATAAATGTTAATAGTAGAAAAATCTTACGAATTATTTGATTATGTCGGGGGGGACTTATTTGTTGATCAGTATTGAAATACGTTTTTTTAACTTCTGAAAAAAATTACAGTTGAATATTTAACGAAATTCACTTATGCTTCTTATGAAAATATTTTGCTTAACTTTAATGATTTCACAACAACGAAAATATTTTAAGCTCCGTCGGAGGAGGACAATGGAATTTGCGGGCTGAAAATTTGGTTTGGCTGTCTCCGACAGGAGATTCCAGTAGAAGACGACATTTTATAGAGGTTTTAAAATTAATGGTTAACAAACATATGTTACACCAATCATTATTATTTCTATGTAATTATAAGATTGATTCACACAAAAACTATTAATAATGATAATATTGTTTTATTTTTAAATAGCTGATTTTTTTTTCATGTTTACATATTTGTATCGAATAGTATGTTGTAAGAAGTAAAAAATGTCCAGGGTGTGTCTGAAAAAAGTGTGTTTAAGCTTGGCTTACTAAACATCGTTTTTATAATAAAAAGTGTTCCTAGCAGGTATACTGCCAATAATGGGGGAGTCGTCGATAAAAAAGTTTACTATAAAATTCAGTTTTAAGCTTAAAAAAGAGAACTAATATTCGAAAATGTGCTCTGTCTCTTTTTCAAAGCTTTCCCATTAAATTTGAAATATTTAATCTTTACGTTTTATACAACACAATGATAGAATTGCAAATTTTAAAAAGAAATGGCGTATACAGATGTTTGAATCTTTTTTATTTTGAAAATCTAAACTTAGAAACAATGACCAAGTACATTTCGAGTGCATTTTGATGGTTAAAACGGCATTTTTAGAGCAAAATCAGCCATCAACGACTCTCCCATTAGGTGTATTTTAACATTTGGACAATTATTTTTTAGTACAATAAAACGACGTTTTGTCAGTGAAAACGCTATGCGAGGACGCGCTATTGAGTAAATTTTTGTTGAGAAGAACGTTGTGGCCGCAAAATAAAGTCGAATATTGAGGACGCACAAAAGTGTGACATCTCGGCTTTGCATAATTTTATTAAAAAGGCCCGCCAAACACGGATGACACTATGTATCCGATATTTCTGTAATGAAAAATTAATATAAACTGTCCTCTACGAACCCTTATAAGGCAGTAAAAAAGCTTCTCTCCGACATAAACCTGATATTTCTGATCGTTTTACTACTATATCATATACTAGCTGAAGTGCCCGGCGTTGCCCGTGGAAATAAAAAACGTTGAAAAAAAATATATAGTTTTGAAAAAAAACGAAAAACCGAAGAGCTTTAATTTATAGAATATAAGAATATAAGAAATGCGCCCTATATATCCTATCTTTTAATAAACAGAAAACTTATGTGAAATCTTTAGGATAAAGGAATGCAAACGTTGTTTACAAAATGTGGTTCTATTAATTTTTTAATCAAAATACAATTATCTATAAACAGCGCTACTGATGACATTTTCAAGTCCATCTCCCTCATTTGCTGGTGCAACCGATATTATTCATTGGTCCAGAACAAGAACAAAACAAAATAAACTGGTGTTTTTGTGTAAAGAATACTATATGTATGAACTATGTTTTATTCATTTTTCGTATTCAGAAAATATTCTCCCGTTATTGCGTGAGTTTTAGAATAGGTGAAAGAATGAATGAATGAATGAATGAAATAAATAAATTAACTAAAATGTTAAAAATCACGGATATTTTTAAAATTATAAGATTAATTTGTCAGGTTTATACTTGTCCTTGGAAAACTGTTATTTCATCGGAAACACTGGGAAACCAGGACCATGCAGATCCATCAAACGTAAAGTTAAATCACTTATAAATGTAGTATTTAAAAATGTCAGATGAGATGAATTTGTAGTGTAGATTTGAACTGTAATAAGTCTCCTTCTCCCGGCCTTCCTCACGTGTCGAGGGATTAACTGATTATGTCGAGGGATTAACTGATTATGTCGAGGTATTAACTAATCATGTCGAGGTATTAACTGATTATGTCGAGGTATTAACTGATTATGTCGAGGTATTAACTAATCATGTCGAGGTATTAACTGATTATGTCGAGGTATTAACTGATTATGTCGAGGGATTTTTCGATATTCAAAACTTTGCGAATTTACAAGTGAGAGATCTGTTAATCTCCCCACGAGGAGGTTATTTTAACCCATTAAGTCAAAAGTTCCAGTCTCAATATCATTAGTCTAAGAAGTAAATATTTCAATGTTCCAGTCTCAATATCATTAGTCTAAGAAGTAAATATTTCAATGATATTTTCAACAACTGTAAGCACCACACGTACACCCTCCCACACAACTATGAAGCTTATTTTAATCTATTCAGACTGCAGGCCTACTGTTTAGGGGATCCCCATATCCTTGGTTTTTACTTTGCAATCAAATTTGTAGTCTTGATTATGAGGATTTCAAATCTGAAGAAGAAAAAAATTCAGTAACATTCTTGAAGAGGCGTATTTCACAAAATCCTGAAAATGTTGAAAGTGTTAATTTTAGTTTACTGTAAAGTACAATGCAAAAAAATAAGAAAAATCAACGAGTATAAACAAAAAATATTTTACGTTCCGGATTCACCGAACCAGAGGTATCTATGAACATTGTATCAAATATTTCAGCAAAACATGCAGACTAGATAAATGAGATCACACGGCCCGCGGCAGAGGCGCAACTAGGGTGGGGCGGCCGGGCGCGCGCCCTCCCCTAGCACATCGGCAGATGCATTTAAAATAAAAAAGTATGAAAAGACAACACCAAAACTTCAAAGATTGTTGAATTTTACAATTTAGACCGAAACGCGATTGAATTCTTATAACAGAAACGAAACCTAAAAGACTCTCTAAAGTACCAAAATACATAAAACTGGTTTTTTCCATTATCTCTTCAATTTGGCAAGTTAATGAAAACATACAAGCTAGAGTCTAATCTTATGTTCAAATTGCTTCAGGTTGACTTGTATAAAATACAAAATCTGAGCCCTGCCACCCCCCTGCACATCAAAATCTATCTCACTGTAAAGTGTATAGTGCAAAATCTGTCCCATCCTGTAAAGTGTACAGTGCAAAATCTGTCCCATCCTGTAAAGTGTACAGTGCAAAATCTGTCCCATTCTGTGTGATGCAAAATTTAATGATTTCCAGTATATGAATCAATGAATTCATGCAGCAGAACAATAAAAATATATTTTGTAATTCTGTCACTTCTAGCCTTATTTGTAGAATTCCAGAATATCATTTCCGCCCAGTAGTGTGGACTGCAGACATCAAGATAAAAGGATGAAAACCACATTAAGCCTGAAGGGACAGGAAAACAAATACAATAGATATATTTTGTTCCTGCTTCACGCTATTTTTTCTTCAATATATTCTAGTCATTTCTTCACATATTTGACGGTAGACGGTAGACACTAGATAGCTGGTAGACGGTAGACACTAGATAGCTGGTAGACATTAGACACTAGATAGCTGGTAGACGTAGACACTAGATAGCTGATGGACATTAGACACTAGATAGCTGGTAGACGTTAGACACTAGATAGCTGGTAGACATTAGACACTAGATAGATGGTAGACATTAGACACTAGATAGCTGGTAGATGGTAGACACTAGATAGCTGGTAGACATTAGACACTAGATAGCTGGTAGACGGTAGACACTAGATAGCTGGTAGACATTAGACACTAGATAGCTGGTAGACGTAAACACTAGATAGCTGGTAGACATTAGACACTAGATAGCTGGTTGACATTAGACACTAGATAGCTGGTAGATGGTAGACACTAGATAGCTGGTAGAAATTAGACACTAGATAGCTGGTAGACATTAAACAGCCGGTTGACGGTAGAAGTAGACAGGGAAGTTGGTAGATGGTAGATGGTAGACGATAGACAGTAGACAATAGACGGTAGACGGTAGACGGTAGACGGTAGATGGTAGATGGTAGATGGTAGATGGTAGATGGTAGATGGTAGATGGTGGATGGTGGATGGTAGAAGGTAGATGGTAGAGGGTACATGATGGATGGTGGATGGCGGATGGTAGATGGTAGATGGTGGATGCTAGATGGTGGATGGCAGATGTTAGATGGTAGATGGTAGATGGTGGATGGTAGATGGTAGATGGTAGATGGTGCAGGATGGTAGATGGTAGATATGTTTGACAGAAAACAGTCGATAGCTCTAAAATATTATTGAAGCGTGAACAGTAAAGATTATTGTGGACATTAAAGAGTTTTGATTAAAATTAAAGCTCTTCATACTCAACAAGAAAACCAACTTAACAGTATCTTAAATATAATAAATAAATTAAATAATTAACGATTAGATAAAATTTAATGAAGCAATTAAATATATTGTATTAAATAAACCTTTCCGCTAATTTGTGATATAAGTCTCCCAGATTTTTTCTAAGAAAATGTATATATTCTTTCGATGATTATTCAATTAAAATGGAAATTTTTTTTTCAAACTACTACAATCCGTGAATAATTCTGCAATCCGTAGCAATTTCCACTCAAAAAATCTGGGCTTTTATTCAGAAATAACACCTGAATGTTTTAAACTGACCTAATCACTTTCCTCTGAGATCAGATCACTCCTTGATCAGATAATAGCTTTATATTTAGTTTATTCTAATAGCTTTATATTTAGTGTATTATAATAGCTTTATATTTAGTGTATTCTAATAGCTTTATATTTAGTGTATTCTAATATCTTTATATTTAGTGTATTATAATAGCTTTATATTTAGTGTATTCTAATATCTTTATATTTAGTGTATTATAATAGCTTTATATTTAGTTTACTCTAATAGCTTTATATTTTGTGTATATTAATCTATCTATTTATCTAACCTTCTCTAGTTTATATACATTTAGCTTGACCGTGTCTGTTTGAATCTAAAACATCAAAACGGCGGCTAAAACAATTTTTTAAAGTTTTAGAAAATCCTATAAGAGAAGAGAGAAAATCTGCCAAATTTTTCATTGTTTTTATCTTTAAATATACGAATAAGAACGGTTTTTAATAGATAAAGCTGATTAACAATCTTCAGAGCATCCCCTTTTATTTAGTATATTCTAATATCCTGTTTCTTTTTAACCATCTATATATATACTTTGCTTGGGTTTCTGTTTGTTTGTTTGTTTGTCTGTTTCTTTGCATCCAATAAACGTCTAAACGATAGAATGGGACCTCGCGTGACCCCAGGGAAGGTTTAAGGATGATCGAATTTTCAAACATTTGCTTCTAGCTAACAAAATTCGATTTTTAAAAATTTTGAAAATCTCCGAATTTTTTTTATAAAATCCCCGAAATATTTATTGTTTTTGTTTTACAATGTAAACAAAGAGAACAGTTCACAATTGAAATAGAAGATGCTAAGCTTAGTAATTATATATTTACTTTAAACAAGATGCAAACACTGAAAAACTTAACTGTATGTACACTAAAGAGTTAACAGTAAACAATAGACAAATAATAAGTACACTATCACATTTTCCCATGGATGAAGTAATATTGTAAACCATTAACCTCTATATCTTACACCGTTGTCTTTGACCAAGATTCTCCGGTATCCAAACCCAATATTTTCATAGCTCCGGCAGAATTCTATAAACAACCCCCCTCGAGTAGTGATCATATTTCAAATAGAAAAATTCGTGATTTGCAGTGAACAACATTTTTGTAACCAAACTGTCAATTTATTTTCAGAAGTTTAAATGTATTATTCCTGATCACTAGCAACCCCATTTAATCCACTTGCGCCCAATAGTAAGATATTTAAAAACCCATTATCATTCAAAACCATATATGTCAAAGATTTATAAAAATATTTCATTTTTGGGTTGGAAATAAATCAATGCTGGATTATGTCAGTAGAGAGAGCGGGGAAATCGAATTTGATGAATTTATAGACGCCCCGGGACAATAACTTAGGCTTTGACCTCCCCGGGGAAATCCTCTCAATATTCTTAGACGCCCAGAGACCCGTTGGGAAATCGCCCATTTGATCTTCCATAGAGGCCTTCAGCTCAACAAATATAGATACGGAGTAAAGATATGTACAATTTTGAGATCTTACAAGAGACTGCAAGAAGAGACATCTATAGCATATTGTTTACTTTTTATATTACTTTCTCCTCGGCTGCTGCCATCTGTTGCAAATAGGTAGGTACGGGGTAGGTACGGGATAGGTACGGGGTAGGTACGGGATAGGTACGGGGTTGGTACGGGGTTAAAGAGATGTTGCCATACGACGAATCATAATTATATCAGGAGTTAAATTCCCATGTCTGTAGGCATTTCTTCTTATTCAAGCAAATTCAGTTTTTCAAGCAGTCTGAAAAAAACCGCTATAGAGCATCATACTTCAGGCATATATATTATTTTTCAGGCAGTCTGAAAAAAACCGCTATAGAGCATCATACTTCAGGCAGATATATTATTTTTCAGGCAGTCTGAAAAAAACCGCTATAGAGCATCATACTTCAGGCAGATATATTATTTTTCAAACAGTCTGAAAAAACATTATCAAATATCAAAATTCAGGCAGATATATTATTTTTCAGACAGTCTGAAAAAAAAGTTTTTGTCTCATACTTCCGGCAGATATATTAATTTTCAGACAGTCTGAAAAACGTTATGATGTATCAAACTGCAGGTAGATATATTATTTTTCAGACAGTCTGAAAAAAACATTATTAAATATCATAATTCAGGCATATATAATATTTTTCAGGAAGTCTAAAAAAAAATATGAACATCATACCACAGCCACAGGCAGATATATTATGTTTCAATAAAGAAAAAATGTTACGTCTACATTTATAAAATATGACGTACTAATGTTAAATTTAGAATTATGTCTTGAATATTGTTTTTTACGGGCTTATTTAAATCCTCTTATCTTTGCAATCTGATGTTGTAATTCCTTCAGTATGATACACTTTGAAATCTTCCATAGTAAATAGTCAAAGTTAGAAATATTAAATGTGTTCACCATCAGGTTACAAATATATAAGGATTAAAAAAGAAAATTAGAGTATGAGACGAGTGTCAGTAATGACATGCTGAATGAAAAATGAATCAAGGTTGGGATTCCAAGCCACATAAATCCTGCGTCTGAGCCACATTCTCCTTGTGTTCTGTTCCGAGCCATCCTCATTCGCGCGCGAGCTTTTCTTTTGAAGCCGTCTAATAAAGTCACGAGAAAAAAAGTATTTAAAAAAATCTGTGAATTAAAAGCACCTTAAAAAGTCCAAAATAAAAAACTTTCTCATTGACGAAAAATCTACAAGTTAATTTGTATTTCTTTGCAAGAAAATTCGCCCCTTTCAATTTGCTGGACAAATACTTTTAACTTTTATCCCACTGTGACTTTTAAGTATAAATTTAAGAGTAAAAATTTTGCAGTACAAAGTTCTCTGACTTTTTCCTATTTTAGTGACAGAAATTAGGACTTTTTTCAAAATAATTTTTTTATTGTGCCTTTATTGTATGTAACCTTATTGAAAGTGTCCAAATCCAATTCTTAAATTTTTAAAAAAAATGTTTTTGCAAGTTTTAAAGTAAAACCTTAAATTCTTGTTCTTAAATTCCATGCAGACTGCGAATGTATTTTTTTATTGTTTTATGATAACATAGATACACCCTGAGGACCCGGAATATGCATCAGCAGGCAACTAAACAGGATTTCAGGGCTTTGAAATTCACTAATCTTTACAATATTTATCATCATTATCCTTTTATTGATCACAGACAAACCCTAAGGAGTAATATAACACAATATTTACTTTGACACAGAAAGAAGGGAATTGAAGAAAGAGGAAGTATTAACTTTTGAGATTTAAATATTTATTCGTTTAAGACAGTTTATAAAATTCTTTTCCTTTGTAATCAGAAAAAAATGTAATTTACATAAATGTTACATGCATTCACCATATAGTCTCCAATATAACTTTTAAAAATTCATGTTCATTAGGTTAAAAACGAGATATTAAGAAAGGCCAATTTAATTAGCAATCAGTGAATTGAATTCTCTAAAATGGATGCAAAATAAGACGTAATACATGATGATGAAGGAAATGATAGACATTAAGAATTCACAAAAATGGAAAGTACTCCAGGGTATTTGGGTAAAAAGTACTCCAGGGTATTTGAATAAAAAGTACTCCAGGGTATTTGGATAAACAGTAATCCAGGGTATTTGGATAAAAAGTACTCAGGGTATTTGGATAAAAAGTACTCCAGGGTACTTGGATAAACAGTCAGAAAGGAATTGAGTCTTTGCCACAAACTCTGATTTACTGATCTCTTTATCTTTACAACTCAATGTCAGGGACCTTAGAAATTTCAAAGCATAAATTCTGTTAGATCAATTAATCCAAGTTTGAAATATCAAAGGTTTACAACATTAGGCTGAAAAGATATAGTGATTAGAAAATTTGAGTTTGTGGCAAAGACTCAATTCCTTTATTGAAGAATACTCACAAATTTGAGAGTACTCTTCGATAACAGAACTTAAAATTTGAAATTTTTAAAGTCGACGACATTGGGTTTTAAAGATATATGGGATTATAAAGTAAGAGTTTGTGGCACAGACTTAATTCCTTAGTAATTCATCAGGTTGTCTGTTTGGATGTCCGATCATAACTCTTGAACCCCTTGACCGATTTGACTCAAATTTTGATTGGGGAACTCGGGAGAACCGCAGAAATGTTCTTATTTTGGTTTTAAATTCTAGTTTTGTGGGTTGACTCTTATGGAGAAGGTTTAGTTTGCAGACAAGCTGGTAACTATTGTTTGTAATTTGTTTCATGTATTTTATCTATAAAATACCAGAATAAAATGAAAACGGTCCTTGGGTTTCGTTTCATGTTAAGATTATAATTTGATGAACTTATTAAGATACTTTCAACTATAATTACTAAAGACTTTGCTAATTGCTATAGTTAAATGCACTCAATACCCCCCCCCCTTCCCCCTTCTCCTCCTCCTCTACCCTACTCCAGGCCCTCCCCCTGTGTTATTCTCCAGGATATATTAATGCTGAAATCACGAACAAGTTGTTTTACCGGGAGATATCCCTGGAGCAACCCTAGAGTGTTGACAAGGAAAACTGTCCTATTATCTATATAAATCTATAATATCTGTCTGTCTGCCATCGGATGTCTGATCATAACTCAGAAACTCCTTGACCGATTTGCCTGAAGTTTTAATTGAGGAACTTTGTCACCCCACTCCAAAAGTTGCATAATCCGAGCCGGTGGTACAACATGTACTGTATATGCATTCAGTCGCACTGTCCAGTTTGGACTACCAAGTGTACCAAGTGTAGAGTCGACCCACGTTTTGTGCAGTAAATTTAGACTGGCAAGATCAGAGTGTGGTAGAACGTCTGAAATGTTTAAAGCTTAAGGTTTAATAGTTCCAAGTTGAGTTGGTCGACCTATAAGGGAACACTTAGTTTCTAGGCAACGCTGGGTTCCCAGGCTAGTGTAAAAAGTAGTAATCTCTATTTGTCTGTTTGGATGTCCGATCATAACACAGGAACCCCAAGACAGATTGGCATCAAATTTTGGGATCTCGGTATGAACCACGTGAATGTTCTTAGCTTACTTTAAAAATATGAACTTGAGGTGGTTGATTTTTATCAAAAAGTTCATTGTCCAGGAAACGCTGGGTCCCCAAGTTAGTAACAAGATAAAATAATTGTAATTTTGATAGATCAAGTTTACAATCAAACAGAATAGAATATATATTAGAGGGGAATTTACCAGAAAAAAGTGTAAAACGGCCATTTTGTTTTACTGTTTCCATACTGCAGGTGTACTTCACATATTTATGCTATATAACCTATTGGGCCCTAGAATATCATTTTCTAGAAAATCTAAAATTAATATTAAAAGAAAACCAAATTATGAAATAGGCTGGTTTCATAATTTACCAATGATCATTTTACAAACGATGATTTCCCGTTATAACTATATATCAAATGATGTTTTTTATTACCTAATTCATTATAAAGTTTATTTAACAGTTTTAAAAAATTCGAAATTAAAATAGATAGTCTAGAGAACATACAGTATAAATGTACTCTACTGCATATAATTTGTGAACATTTACATGATTTGTACACTTTGAACTCCCTTTCAGGCTGAAAGGGACTGGAAAAAATCATACCGAGAGATTCTCTAAATTCCACTCTAATATATATTCTATTCTCTTTGTTTACAATGGAAAGCGTAAAGAATGCATAATAACCACCGCAGGAAAGTCTTCACTCTAAAATCTTCAACACAATGCGAATGAGTTATGATAAGGAGAAATATAGCTGGAGTTTGTAATGATTCTAGAGGTAGTCTGTGGATTCAGTGGACAGCATGACATTACAATTTATCCAGTATACCACTGTATACTCAATACTCAGTACTCTAATTATAGTTTGCAGATCTTCTACTTACAGTCTTACAGAACAGCTGACATAGTCCACTTAATGTGTCCACCAGTAAAGTAGTTCCTGGTTCTTCGTGGATCATATAGTTTATTCCTGGTTCTTCATGGATCATATAGTTTGTTCCTGGTTCCACTTGCATAATATAGTTTGTTCCTGGTTCCTCATGGGTCATATAGTTTGTTCCTAGTTCCTCATGGATCATATAGTTTGTTCCTGGGTCCTCATGGATCATATAGTTTGTTCCTGGTTCCTCATTGATCATATAGTTTGTTCCTGGTTCCTCACGGAGCATATAGTTTGTTCCTGGTTCCTCATGCATCATGTCTTGTTCCTGGTTCCTCAAGGATCATATAGTTTGTGCCTTGTTCCTCATGGATTACAAAGTTTGTTCCTAGTTCCTTATGGATCATAAAGTCTGTTCCTGGTTCCTCATGGATCATACAGTTTTTCCTGGTTCCTCATGGATCATATAGTTTGTTCCTAGTTCCTTATTGATCACATAGTTTATGCATTATACAATCCGAAGTTTGTACCGCCGCAGAATTTTTCAGGACTATCAACCCTAGTGCGTCAAGGACATCATCTCCTTGATCTTTTATGCAGACCTGCATCCATCCTTTAAACAAGTGACGAAACCCCAGCCATCAAATTTAAACCATTCGTTTTCAGGATTTTTCTTTCTCTGTTTATAAATTAACAATTTAATCCTGTTAAAATCTCAGTCAAATATACCTAAAATGTCCGTTTTAGAGTTTCTTGTGCAAAACTAATGAATGAAATTAACAATTTAATCCTGTTAAAAATTTGGTATTCCTTGTGCATGTTGTTAATTTCCTAAATATAATTAAATGAAAATCACTTATTAATAATTTCAAATTACCATCATCAAAATTACCAAAAAACATGTTAAAGATTGCATAAATTTTCAATATTAGGCAAAAAATGGGATATTATTAAAATAAACTTTGAAAGGGCGAACTGGCCGCTCTTAAGAGCATGGTGTTCCTGGTTCCTCATGAATAAAATAGTTTGTTCCAGGTTCCTCATGAATCGCATAGTTTGTTCCTGGTTTCCCGTGGATCATATAGTTTTTTCTCGGTTCCTCATGGATCACATAGTTTATTCCTGGTTCCCTATGAATCCTATAGTCTGTTCCTGGTTCCTAATGAATCATATAGTTTGATTCTGGTTCCTCATGGTTCATACAGTTTGTTCCTGGTTCCTCATGAATTACTTAGTTTTTCCTGGCTCCTAATGGATCATATAGTTTTTTTCTGGTTCCTCATGGATCATAAAGTTTGTTCCTGGTTCCTAATGGATCATATATTTTGTTCCTGGTTCCACGTGGATCATATAGCTTGTTCCTGGTTCATCATGGAAAATATAGCTTGTTCCTGGTTCATCATGGAAAATATAGTTTGTTCCCGATTCCCTATAAATCATAAAGTCTGTTCCTGGTCCTTATTGATCATATAGTCTGTTCCTGGTTCCTCATGGATCATATAGTTTGAACCTGGTTCTTCATGAATCATATAGTTTGTTCCTGGTTCTTAATGGATCATAGTTCCTGGATCCTCATGGATTATAAAGTTTCTTCCTGGATCCTCATGGATCATATAGCTTGTTCCTAGTACCTCATGGATCTTATAGTCCCTTCCTGGCTCCTTATGGATCATATAGTTTGTTCCTGGTTCCTCATGGATAATATAATTTGTTCCTGATATCTCATGAATCATAAAGCTTGTTTCTGGTTCTTCATGGAGCATATCGTCTGTTCCTGGTTCCCCATGGATCATATAGTTTGTTCCTTGTTTCTCACGAATCACATAGTTTGTTCCTGGTTCCTAATGGATCATATATTTTGTTCCTGGTTCCTCGTGGATCATATTGTTTGTTTCTCGTTCCTCATGGATCATATAGTTTGTTCCTGTTTCCTCATGAATCATATAGTTTGTTCCTGGTTCCTCATGGATCATAAAGTTTATTCCTGGTTCCTCATGAATCATATAGTTTGTTCCTGGTTCCTCATGGATCATATGGCTTGTTCCTGGTTCATCATGGAACATATAGTTTGTTCCTGGTTCCCTATAAGTCATAAAGTCTGTTCCTGGTTCCTCATTGATCATATAGTTTGTTCCTGGTTCCGCATAGGTCATATAGTTTGAACCTGGTTCCTCATGGATCATAAAGTTTGTTCCTGGTTCCTCGTGGATGATACAGTTTATTCCTGGTTCCTCATGGATATATAGTTTGTTCCTGAGTCCTCATGGATCAAATAGTTTGTTCCTGGTTCCTTATGGATCATATAGTGTATTTCTGGTTCCTCGTGGATCATATATTGTTTTTTGTTTCTCATTGATCATATAGTTTGTTCCTGGTTCCTCATGGATCATATAGTTTGTTCCTGGTTCCTTATGGATCATATAGTTAGTTCCTGGTTCCTCATGTATAATATAGTTTATTCCTGCTTCCTCATGGATTATATAGTTTGTTCCTGGTTCCTGGAACATATAGTTTATTCCTGGTTCCTCATGGATAATATAGTTTGTTCCTGGTTCCTTATGGATCATATAGTTTGTTCCTGGTTTCTCATGGAACATATAGTTTATTTTTGGTTCCTCGTGGATAATATCGTTTGTTCCTGGTTCCACTTGTGTAATATAGTTTTTTCCTGGTTCCCATTGGATAATATAGTTTGTTCCTGGTTTCTCATTGATGATATAGTTTTTTCCTGGTTTCTCATGGATAATATAGTTTGTTCCTGGTTCCTCATGGATAATATAGTTTTTTCCTGGTTCCTCGTGGATAATATGGGTTATTCCTGGTTCCTCATGGATCATATATTGTTTCTGGTTCCTCATGGATCATATAGTCTGTTCCTGGTTCCTGGAACATATAGTTTATTTTTGGTTCCTCATGGATAATATAGTTTGTTCCTGGTTTCTCATGGAACATTTAGTTTATTTTTGTTTCCTTATGGATAATATAGTTTGTTCCTGGTTCCTCATGGAACATTTAGTTTATTTTTGGTTCCTCGTGGATATTATCGTTTGTTCCTGGTTTCTCATGGATCATATAGTTTGTTCCTGGTTCCACTTGGGTAATATAGTTTGTTCCTGGTTCCTCATGAATAATATAGTTTGTTCCTGGTTCCTCATGGATAATATAGTTTGTTCCTGGTTTCCCTTGGATAATATAGTTTGTTCCTGGTTCCTCATGGATAATATAGTTTTTTCCTGGTTCCTCATGAATAATATAGTTTGTTCTGGTTCCCCTTGGATAATATAGGTTGTTACTGGTTCCTCATGGATAATATAGTTTTTTCCTGGTTCCTCGTGGATATGATGGTTTTGTCCTGGTTCCTCATGGATAATATAGTTTTTTCCTGGTTCCTCATGGATAATATAGTTTTTCCTGGTTCCTCGTGGATAATATAGTTTTTCATACATTTATATATATATTACACTCTTTTAGAAGGGAATTATACAATTGTTTTCATACCCACGACTTTGCACTCGCGTAATTTTACTAATAATTAAACCTTTGACGCGTTAAATGTTGATATTTTTCGTTTTTGTTTATCTTTCTCTCTGTTTTAAAACAAAGTATAATATATTCAGTGTGTTTATCTGTATATTCATGGATCATAACACCAAGTTTTGGAGACTTTAAAATGTATTGTGTTTTCAACATTTCATATATTCAGTTGCTAAGATTTCTTGCGTATTCATGCAGTTGAGTAAAAATATTAAATTCTGGGAGAATTATGATATCAGGATTTTTTATAACAAGTCACCTTTCAACTAATAAAATCGTTTAGTTACGTTAACAATGCTCTGTACACATTCTTTCCCTTACTCTTGCATCAACTCAATACAATCTAAAAGTATAGAAGGGAAAAAGTAAAAATGAAGAATTACCTGTATTACTTTTCGATTCCGAACTCATCCAGTTGTTACTTTTTACCCGAGAGTGTCTGGTAGCCATGTAAGGAATATAAAACTTTTTCCTAATCAATAAATCAATTCTAAAACAAGAGTTATGTTTGAAAACATGCAATATTTCAATCTAACAAAAATTTACTTTAGTTGGTGTATGTACATCAAATCAAATCAAATCAAATCAAATCAAATCAAATCAAATCAAATCAAATCAAATCAAATCAAATCAAATCAAACCAAATCAAATCAAATCAAATTAAACTAAATAAAATCAAATGAAATGAAATCAAATCAAATCAAATCAAACAAAATCGAATCAAATCAAAGCAAATAAAATCAATCAAACCCTATCCTGAAGACTGTTACATCATTAAAATTTCTAAATGGTATGGAATCCTATCTTAAAGACTGTTAAATTCATCAAAATTTCTAAATGGTGTGGAATCCTATCTTGAAGATTGTTAAATCCATCAATATTTCTATGGAATCCTATATTTTTTAAATGGTATATGAAGCCCTATCTTGTAACTGTATATCCACCAGAATTAATAAATGGTATATTGAACACTATACTGAAGACTGTTACATAAACCATAATTTATAAATGGTATATGGAACCATATCCTGAAGACTGTTACATAAACCATAATTTATAAATGGTATATGGAACCCTATCCTGAAGACTGTTAAATAAACCATAATTTATATTTGACGTATGGAACCCTATCCTGAAGACTGTTACATAAACCATAATTTATATTTGATATATGGAACCCTATCCTGAAGACTGTTACATAAACCATAATCTATATTTGATATATGGAACCCTATACTGAAGACTGTTACATAAACCATAATTTATAAATGGTATATGGAACCCTATCCTGAAGACTGTTACATAAACCATAATTTATAAATGGTATATGAAACCCTATCCTAAAGACTTTTACATAAACCATAATTTATAAATGTTATATGGAACCCTATCCTGAAGACTGTTACATAAACCATAATTTATAAATGGTATATGAAACCCTATCCTGAAGAGTGTTACATAAACCATAATTTATAAATTTTATATGGAACCCTATCCTGAAGACTGTTACATAAACCATAATTTATAAATGGTATATGAAACCCTATCCTGAAGACTGTTACATAACCTATAATTTATAAATGGTATATTGAACGCTAACCTCAAGACTGTTACATAACCCATAATTTATAAATGGTATATGGAACCCTATCCTGAAGACTGTTACATAAACCATAATTTATAAATGATATATGGAACCCTATCCTGAAGACTGTTACATAAAACATAATTACATAAACCATAATTTATAAATGGTATACACGAGAATATACGAGAATGAGATCTACAAGAAGCCGCAACCCAGACCGCATACAGCAGTATCCGACCCTACAGGTAAGATCAATCCCTGAACCAGCCCGGCCTCCTGTTCCTAGGAGAGGTAGAATCTGAAGGAATGGCGTGATCAAATTCACGATGCGTACCCTGCAACAGCCTATCATTGAATAGTGAATACACATAAACCATATTTCATATATGGTATAGGAAACCCTATCTTGTAGATATATAATTTTGAAAATAATGAAAATATCAAATTGAATTCATTTGTACAGACTACAGTTGTGAGTTGAAACGTAAAAGGTCCTTTACTTTAACTTCCGGAGTCTGTTTAAGTAAACCTAATCCAAATATGGTCATTGGGTTTATCTGAAGGCCTCCTTA